>NW_010179373.1:325-29699 GCF_000695765.1 Mesitornis unicolor
GGCAGCCGCCAGCGGGGACACCAGCAGGCAATGTGGTCCAGTTGGCCCCAGTCACCACCCACCAGAAGTGGTCCAAGAAAACGGACCACCCAGTGAGGGACGAGAATGTAGACACAGAGGCAGAAGAGGGACCATCTCAAGGGGAATCACTTAAGGAACCCTTAAACCATAACATAGAGTCAAGAACATGTAAGGGGTGTTAGCAGCTGTTAGTCACAGTTAATAGTTATTGCATCCTAATCTAAACAAGACTACCTGCCAAAACGCAGAGACTCTGAATCCTGCAGATTGAGTGGCTGAGATTTTTCCAAGAATCTGTGATTAGACATAAAATGAAGTTATTTCTTTTCTAACTGTAATTTGTATTATGGACACCGTTCTTCCTGTGGCCCTTTGCCAGAATATGAGTATGTCATTGATCTAAGTGATTCAAGTTTCTCTATTAGTTTTCTTAGGCAGAAACGGTTTTGTGTTTCTTTGAAAACTGCAGCCTAGGCTAATATTCTTTGTGGTCTGATGATAATGTCTGTAAATTCATACTAATATAGGAATTGGTGTAGGCATGATTTTGATATTTGCATGACCAAAAAAACCTAACCCAGAAAACAGAATCGGTGAGAAATGAGAATGTATCTTACAGTGCTATTGGGACTACTGATACTGATAAGGTAGATTTGGCAGAGCAGTACATGCAGGTCTGATAACAGACAGTGCTTCCTATTTTTGCTTCTGGCAAATATGGTCAATGATAACAATGTAAACTTGAACCCTTACCCATCTGCTGGTCTTTACATAACGCCACCTGTTTTGGCTTTTTTCTTCCTGTTCAGTAGAAAGTGTGAGTCCTCATTTACTTGTTTGGCTTGGGTCATCTGTTGACAAGAAATACAGAATAAAAGATAGAAACTGAGACTAACATTCTGTGAAAAATAGAGCTTGTGCACCTAGATGAACTGCAGAGCCACAGAAGTATTCTTGAATAAACAATTCCTATTACTGTTTCCCATAGGTTATTTGTAACTGTTGCAATCAGAAATTCTGCACTGGTAATGAACGTTCAGATTACCCTGTTCCTCAGTACTTCCTGGCATGAGCCTTCATCCTTCTGACATGACACATCATCTTTCTGAGAAGTGAAAAGTATAGAAGAATCTGGGTGCAACCCATCTTGGAGCTAAGCCATCCAAGAAAAATCAAAATATGACATAACTTTCCCTCAAGTTAAAGAAATCTCTCTGAGAAAGGAAACAAAAATCGATATCCCAATGTTCATATTTTACCTTCCAGATTTTGTTGAAAGTTTTCTCATATTGTGTAAAAGCAGCAGATAAAGCAGAGACTTGGATTTAACCCTTGCATTGAGAAAATTTGAGTCCTCCTCTTGGTGTATCTACTTGGGCTTTAGAGATTACATCAACACAGATAGTAGACTGATGACAAAGAGTGAAACACATGAACTGAAGCCAAACAGGCCTAAACTTGCAGGAATGGTGGAATGCAGAGCTGAATGTAAAGCCTTGCACCTTTCTTTTGTAGACACAATCTTTGAATGAAAAAAACCTTATAGGTAGCATTTGTTTCAGCTAGTAGAGGGAAAGGAAATTTTCTTTTCTGGCACTTGGACAGATAGAATTAGATGATGACTGTAGTGAAAACTTCCCTCTGCCTAGTTTTATGCTCCCTTGCAGAGATACTAAAATCAGTTGTGTTGGATACGCAGAGCTTGGTTACCAAGCAATTAAAGGTCTGGAGGACAACTTTACAGATTAAACTGATAACTGGTTCAAAATAGCCGTGGCAGATCAAGAGTATCCTAGGAGGCTACTCCTGTCGTCGGAGGCTGCAGCTACATAGCCTTTATTTTACATTGCAGTGCTGTTTTGGTAATGATCACAGATAGAGGCCAGGTAACTCAAACTTATTCGTTACATGTAACCTTTTATTAATTTTTATGTTTGAGCAAAGCTCCTACAAACATAGTATCACTAAAAGTAATAGGAAACTTTTCCTCCACAAAAAGGAAAGTGTTCATTCTGAACTGCAGAAGTGCACAGCCATGCATCAGACCTAAGTATACTTACAGCAAAAGTGCTAATTGAAAGGATTACGTGTTTTAATTGAGATTATATTCTTAGGTAACATGACTGTGTCACATATTATGCTTGGAAGTGTCTCAAGGATATCACTGATTTTTCCTCATTTGTTTTTTTAGCCATGCTCTATACTTTAAAATAGTTATGCAGTACTTTTAAAGAATAGGACAGTAGGGCTTTCAAGGCATTTGTGCTGTATTTTCATGTTGCAGAAAGACAACCATACATGTATGTCTGAGATACACAACAGACAGATCTAGCAATTTAGGCAAAGGCAACGGTCTTAGAGTGTTTCTAAAACACGTTCAATTCCATGTATTGCCTAAACTGGACAGGTCAGAAATAAAGCCCTGCAGTTTTGATCTCTAACACAACAAAATGGTAGACAGAAATGAAATGATGATGGCAGCGTGTAGGGCTATTTGAAAAGCTCTCAGTATTAGCGTGCAAAAGAGCAACCTATCAATTTTAGTGAACTCAAAAGGATTTTAAGAACGCATGCTTAGAAGGGATGTTTGAGTATGTGCTGAGCCTCTACGATTCTACACATTAAATAACTACGCATGTCCCTAAACTGCTGCTGCCAAGGGTAGATACTTCCTTCCCATTTCTCTGAATGGTGTCTGTTGAGTTTAGCACGTCTTGGAGCTGGAAGAAAACAGGCTGCTGAAAGGTTTACGTGACAAGCAGAAGCATATCAGTGGAATATGACAATCTAAGGCAGAGAGAAGGAAGGTGAATGAAATTCTACTTACAGGAAGCAGCAGGAGATGATAAATAACTCCTGGGAGAGTACGGTTTCAGAAGAGGTGAAACTTGCTGATGCACTTAGAGAAAAGGTTGAACGTGACAACGGAAAAGTGTGACATCCTCCTTGGATACAGTTTTGGGAAAGTCAGCGTGAATTAAACAGTTCATGACTGCTGGCTCCATACTTGACATCCTCAGTCTCATTTTCCAAAAATACCAGTGCCTTCAAGCTTTGATACCTTGCAGGTGCCTGGATTAACAGAAAAGCATGCTGCTGCTATGCAGTTCACAACTTCTCAATTTTTCCTCATTTTGTCTTTAAATGATGCCCATTTCATTCATGAAGAAGGCTGGAGTTTTGCTACTGAAGAGGTGACCATGGACACAGAGATCAAGGTGCAATTCTCAGCTTCACTGCAACTTTGCAATCCTTAATGTTAGTTTTCCTGGCTGTTAAATGAGCTGATGCTTCCCTTGAATCCCCTTTGTCTTTCATCCCCATTGGGACCTTCAGCCATTTGAAGAAGGTGATTGTTGGTTGGACAGTTGGGCTGGCGGGACTCCAAGATGGCTGTAATATCAAGAATGCTACTTGCTGAAGCTCTAGCTTTAATTTCCTCACTTCAAAGAGGTATCATGTTGTGGTGCTTCATCTTTCAGCTGAAGTGAGAATATTTTACCCATGTTCATCTGTGTCTGTCACCATGCAGACATTACCTATATGGCCATTGGTCATTTGTTGAAATACTGGTAGAAACCACCATGACCCCAACAATATTTTTGTCTCAGCCACTTAAAGACATTGTATAAAAGGTGTTTCACAACATTGTCAAGAGTTTTAATGATACCTTCAACGTGTGCAAAATGAAAGTGTGCAGCTGGAAGCTAGAGGTAAACTTTTCATCTACTAGGCTTAGCTAGTTTACGATAAAATACACTAGATAGTTCAAATAAGTTAAAAGAAATGAGCCTCTAATCCCAAAACAAGTGTTTGTAGCCTTTGCAGACTAAGATACAGCAACCTGAACTTCCCTAACTACCTAAAAGAGCTTTTCAGCTTGAAAAAAAGTAAAATCTTGGGCAATGTTTTATATCACTGATCACATTTGCTGTATCTGCTTTAAAAAATAATATATATTTATGGAAACTTTAATACATAGGGAAATAGTTACAAACTATTATTCCACAGTATTATTCCAAGATACTATAGCTCACCTTATTGCAAGCTCTGTCAGAAAGTATGCGTGTAAAATCCTCATGGTACTGTGAAAACACAAATATAAGCTAGTCTAAGTCTGTTAAATGTATCTGGTTTATGTTACCCTTAAAAATAAATCACTCCAGTTCCACTAGGCTGCTTGACTTAACAACAACAGAAATAAATCAGAGGTTGTCCTGATACTAGCTGAAAAATTGTCTCACTGAATGTGCTTTTTTCACAGCTTGGAACCTGCTGGCCACTTCTATTTCTGATTGCACACACTGTTCACAGTCACGGAATATCACTGGAATAACCACGTCAATTAGTTACATAAATACTTTGAAAATCCTACTTTAAAAATATATTCTGGTTTTAATGCAATTGAACTGAAAACAAAGACAGCTGGCACCGCATGGCTAGAGAGGGCTCCACGAGCCACTGGAAAGCACTTCTTGATTTACAGACAGGGTTTAGAAAGCCAAATGAATTCTGCAGAATGTTAATATAAAAACATTACTCTCCATAACTTCCCCTAACTGGACTGTCATTTATATCTTTTTCCATCAACTCATTTAGACTGACTCATCACACCTAAAAATAGTTTAGATTTACTTTTTCTTTTTATACTCAAACTAACACCGCAAAATAGATCATGCCTACATGCAGTTATCTGAAAAAACCTACTCTGTTATTTCAGCTCATTCCTTTTGGTCTGAAAATCACTGAACCACATACTAAGCTGGTATAAATTTACATAACCATAAAAGTCAAGGAAGATATGTGCAAGAATCTGACACCAACTTATAAGTGCAACAAAGATTACTCTCTAGGCCATAGAGAATGTCTCACCTTTAGGTATCCTTTTAGAAACAGAGCATGACTGCAGTGCTGTTAAAGGAATCATGCCAGATCTATGTTGGTGTTACTTCAAATGAATCCAAGCTTCTTGAATTTTAATTTTTTGCATGTAGCAGGAGCTAGCTTTACACCAGTGGAGCTGAAGGGGGAACTCTGAACAGCAACCTCTTATCCTGTCTGGGAAAAATCACAAAAAAGAAACAAAACCAACCATAGTTTATTATTCTGTGCCCTGCAATGCAGTCTTTTTAGAGAGGAGAAAAAAACAAAGAAGGGATTAGAGGAACTTCAGAGGAAGAAGTGGGACTACAGCTGCACACCAGAGAGCTGGTAGGAACTTCAGCAGTAAGGCTTACCCCTTGTACACATTTTTCAGTGAGCACAAAGCTCAAAAATATTCCAAAACGCTTAATACAAGGGAGAACAGCACAGACAGAATTTACCTGTTATTTATCTACTTCAGAAAATAGATTTCTGCTTCAAGCTATAAATCATTAAGACTTCTAACTTTCAAACAGTGCATCACAAATCGGCTTTCCGGTTTATAAAAATCACCCTAATATGCCTCAGCACTGCTTTCTTTCAAGAAAGTCTACAGAGAGCCAGCTGTCTGAGCTGGTTGTGTTGCTATGTAAGATTTGTGCATAAGTGTCTCTCTGGGAGTTTTGCTTTGGTTCTATCATTTAATATTCATGACAATCATCGTTAACCTGCCAGCTGATCCGTCTTAGCATCCTGCCTTCAGACGAAGTCAAAAGTTTGGACCTAGCCCACGCAGTGCCTGGAAGCCTACATTTCCACATTACAGGCTATTTTGGCTTGGAATTCTTACATTTAAACTAACAGAATGAATTTTAAAAAAAAAACAAAACCAAGCAGAATAACTGTTAGGGAAAAGATAAAGCAAAAACAAGAGGGTGTTCAGTACTCCTAGTTAGCAATGACATGGGTAAGCAAATAAATTAATCTGATCATTCCAGCCTGTACACAAAGGCTTTGGGAAAGCTGACAATTCAAATGTGTCCATTAATAACAAAATGTGATGGGGAAGGGGAAAATCCTTGCTTTTAAGCTGCATGGAGTAACTGTGCCACCTTAAAATTACTCATAGCCCACTGCATATCTGTCAAAATAATACATAAATATCAGGAGCAGTAAATAATTTCAGTGTCACCGAGAAGAAATATATTCATGCTAAAAGCAAATTCTGTAATTACATTATGATCTTAATGTACATATTTTTTCAACAAGAATATCAGAATAATCAAATTATGATTAACACTCTAGACAATTCAATTACACAACACTCGGAGAAATCCAAGGGATGCCAAGTTTTAGCTTCCTCAATCAGACAGAACAAAACATACAGTAGGCCCAGGCCTGCCAATGTGGAGCAAACTGAAAAGCTGCCAGAGAATCAGGAAAAGAGAAGGAGTGACACAAGGAGGAGGGAGCAATGAGTGGAAGAAGGAGAGTAAGAATAAAGAAAAACTCCCAAAATTAGGCAAGGAAAAGGTAATAGGAATCTTGATGCCGACAGCCACAGCGGAGTCAGAGAAGACCGGAGCCAGCCTAACTGCGTGGTTCATTCCTGCCTCATTATATCAGACTGGCGTAGTGGGGAAAGGACATTTTTAAGAGAGAACTGTTGGAGATTAAGTTTTATTTTATGTTGCACCCAGTGATTAGAAGAAATACATGCTGAATTCTATTTCTCCCTCTAAGTTTCTGTGATGGTTTCTGTTCAACTGCAGTTGAACAGAGGGGAATGGGGAGAGGCTTACTTGTTGCCTGAAGGAGAAAAAATGTTTTTCCTTACCGTACGCTACACTCTGCAACAGAGCATAAGGGATGGATTTGTCAGAAAACAGCAGTTGAGGGAATTAAGAGCTCACTCTTAAGTCAAGACTACTACATCTCATCATCTTCTCTAAGGAGGCATACATTTTCCAGAGGGAACCAGTCTTCCAGGAGTGTTACCAGTAACAGTGTACTTCTGGAATTACCTTTCAAAAATAAAGGTTTTGATAAAAGTTCCTACATAAATCTTTAGATCTCAGATCTCTAAAACTTGCCAGTGGATAAACAACTTCATTAACGTTTCTTTCCCACTGACAAAGAATTTAGAAGAGTTAAGGAATGTGAAATACAAATATCTAACATGATGAACAGCTGTCTACACATAAAATAAAATAACCAAAAACAGGAAAGAAGAATAGGGCAAGGGCCTCTTAGTTTCTATCTAATGAGCATCCCAAATGGGGATGCAGACATCCTGAACTAAACCACAGTTCACCTGCACTTCCCAGGTGGAACCAGGTCAGTCATGATGAGGAGAGTACCAGCAGCTTTCATGCCATGAATCCGCACTGCTCAGTCTTCTGCTGCCTTCTGTAAAATCAACTCTACTGCATTTTGGATTGGTTTAAGGCTTTAGCAGTGGAAAGTCCACCAGGACTCAAAGCCTGTTATGAAATCTTAACAGGAAGACCCAATTTTCTAGCATTTCTTTTCATATTTTGCATGTCCTACCACAAGCACGATTCTAATAGCTGTCTAATAGTGATAAGCCCCTCCAGTACAACAGAAATATTACATGGAAGAAGAGTAAAGCACAATGTAAGTTAATTTGCCAGCAGCTGCTTTTTCCTGCACCTCTAAGAGGAGGAAAGAGCTCTTGTTTTCTCTAAGTATGACCATTACGAGGCTTATACACATTACCAAGCCTATGCAGATAATAATGATTTTATATCTTCAGTAAAAGCTGCTTGTCAAGACCGTTGGGTGCCTTAACGCCATTAGAATTAAAATCAAGGAACACGAGGCAGCAAAAATAAAGGAAAAGCAACTCCTACGGCATACCAAATAGCAACTCAACACAATGAAAAAAAAATACAAAATCTCAGACTCCTTTCTGGAAGCCAGTTTGCTGAAAGATTTCATATTTTCTCCAAAGCCAGCCATATGTGTGGCTTTATGATGATCTGGCATAGCTGTTGCATTTTCAAAAAAACCGTGTGTCTCCATTAGGCTGTTTCTAATCTCTTTATAGTCACAAGCTTTGCTTAATATTGTTTATTTTCTATAATTTGTAAGATCATGTTTTACCCTCAAGTACATTTCATTTAAGTATTGCTCTACCCACTGCTGATTCAAAGCAGCCAAAGGAAGTAGGAACAGGACAGCAAAGTATGCAGTAATAGGTAACAGGCCTACAGAGAAAGTTTAGAGAAAGTTTCAGTTCAGAGAGTAGCTATTTCTGTATAAGCAGAAATCACCTACAGGCAATTTTCCTTGGGTTTAGGAGCCTATTAACTTTGATATTTAGGAAGCTATTAAGCTGTTTCTTTGGAAACAACCATAGCAAATGCTTCTTAAGCTGGTTATGAAGCATGGGTATTTTTCTCTAGAAAGTTTCTTTAGAAGTAATGAAAAAAAAATACAAAAAGAAATTTAGTTCTTGTAAATTTACCATCAAGGCAGCTAAAAGAGCAATCAAAGTTTGCTTCATATTTCAGTCCACATTTTCCAGGAACTCCCCACTAGGAAACTTTATTAAATTTAATAGTAAATTTAATTTAGAAAGAGTTCTGATTTCACTGTATTTTTCTTCTCTCAGTGTTTTCCTAGATGGTTGCTTTCATAACAGCTTCTTTGGTTTGCTTTGTTTCTATGCAACTTGCAATCGTAAACCGATTTTCAACGAGTGTACATCGATAGAAACAAAGAGCTCCAACTGAGCTATTCTGATTTTCACTAGTTTAGAATCCAGTACTCCTTCCTTTCCCTGGACCACAATAACCTCCTACATTATCAGCTTTGATGTTTTCTATGGTGCTCAGAAACCTACATATTTTCCATTATTTAGATTAAGCCCTAAAAAAAGGACCTAATTATGAACATAATTACAGATCCACTTTTCTTCCATAATTCTTGAATTAGACAGACATTTGCTTTTGGCTAAAAATACACTGGAACTGTACTGCACTCATCTGCGCACATTATTATTCCTTTCCCTTCACGTCTCCTTTTGCAGATAGATCCCCACTACAGGGAGTTCCGACAACACTAGGACAAATATTGGTGCAAGATACAGTACAGGATAATTAATGATGAAGTCTGAAGCAACTGCTAATCTAGCTGAAAGATACAGAAAGAAACCATACATTATGATGTTTACTCTTGATTTTGCTGGGGAAAAATAACCCAAACATCTCCCAGAAAATCAAAGCAAAACTAATTTTTGTAATCTATTTTACAAAATTAAATAACTCTCCAGAGGTTTCACTGCCAATCTAAGACAACAACCATACAATCTGGTTCTTGCACTAAATAACCACTTCTGATTATTGTTTTTATGCATAATCAAGATTAGGCAAAGATCTTTCCCAATACTAATCTGGAAAACCTAAAATCCAGAAGGAATAGAGGCCTTGAAATATTCAGTATAGCAAAATGCAGGTTTGTCTGCCCTAAACTTTAAGAACATGGCAATGAGCATATCCCCTGTTTAAGGCTTAGTTTAGACTGTTGAACAACATTTCTGATATTCTTAAAATTTCCCTGCCGAGATAAGAGAAAACAAAACTTGTTGGATGACCAAATGCTATTTAGGTCCTTTAAAAAGTAGTGAAGCTCAAAAGAGCTGATAACAGCACATTTCAAAATACAGTAAGGGAGTTGTTCATAAACCTCCCTTTTACAAAGAAGGGGGAGGCATAATTTCCCTGCCTGTTTTCCTTAATGGCTACAGAGAAAACTGACAGGAAACAAAAGTGCACTGAAACCTGTTTGTAGTCCTAGAGAGTAAAATGGGTTTGAAATATAACTGTGGGCAAACAGGAAATGCAGACAAATAGGTATCACCTTCCAAGCACAAGCCACAAGACAGGCAAAAAAAATAAAATCTGAGAATCTGAGCCACATGGCTGCGAACACAAAGCTGTGTATATCATTTTAGCAAAATGGTGTGACCCAGTCAGAAATGTTACATACGCAGGCAAATAAACCTGCCAAAACAGTGAAACACTTAATAGAATGATCCTGAATTTTCACAAAGAGAGAAAAAGAGGGAGCGAGAGTTTTCTGAGCGCAGCGCTGATTGAAAATAGAAGATTGGGTTACTGCCAAAGGAGCTGTTTCCTATTGTCTTCTTTCCTGCGACATTCAGGGAAACAGGACCTCAGTTTAATCCCACTTTGATTACAGCAAACGTACACACAGATATATCACTGTATATCAATATTTTTGACAGAAATAAACTAGAGGAGCTCAAATATTGGCCAACCATTAAAGTAAAAAGTTATGTAACTCCTTTCATGTATACTGAGATACAGAAAAAAATCCAGCAAAATTCTGAAAGATACCAAACTTTTAGCATTCAGGATTTCTAATCTAAGCCATTTTTTAACTTAAAGAATTAGACAAATATTTTGAATATAAGGAAACATATTAGCTCACAATATACAAATGAAAGTTTCTGAAAATAATGTGGAGAATTGAAGAACAGAAAAAAAAATTATCCAGTCATCACATTACCTTGAAACTTAAGGCTCTCTATTACATTCCTCCCTAACCCCAAATTCCTGTATTAACCTAGCTAAATCACTGAAACCCTAAATTCTCAGCACTCACCTTCACAGGTCCTTCTGAAATCACTACCTGGGGCTTTACTCTGTTCTTCCCTATATTTCACATCACTGAAAGCTGTGTGTTTTGAAGCAGTACAAAACTCTTTGATTCTACACAAGTCAGAGACCCTGAAGTTCTTAACCGCAAAAGGATTTCTTAAGCATTTTCCTGCATTAATTTATTTTTGATGCCTCAAACAAACAAGAGCTGATAATGCACAGGCAGAAAGATGTCCATTGTTTAAGCAATACAGCTGAGCAAAGCAAAGACCTGGTCCTGTACCCTCAACTCACACAGGTAACCAAAAGTTCTTCCCTAATATTATTTTCCCAGAACAAGATTTCATGTGAAGATCTGAATGTGCCTCTCCTAATTCTGTTTCAGAAAAGAGAAATAAATAGAAAGTGCAGCCTCTTCCAGAAAAAGGAAATCTGGTTCTTGTCTAGCTGAAGTTACTACCACCACCTTCAACTGACCTGAGTCAGAAACTGCTGTCAGGAATTAAAAAAAAAATGTACCTGGTGCATTTCCACTATCCAGCCTAACACAGTATTTGCTTACATATTGTTATATTGTTACAATATTACATATTGAGAAATACACTACTGATTTTAACTTACTTTCTCAAATTTCAGGTCTTGGCAGCAGGTTATTTAATACATAAGAAGAGAATGGGGCTGGGTATGAAGTGCTTTTGTAATGAAAGAAAAAAACATTCCTGTTGCTCTTGCTTATATCTGGTATTTACAGTCTATCATGCTGGTAGTTGGCAAGTCCAAGATTGGTGTCACACCACTTCAGCCAGCTGGGTATCACTGAACAGCCGGCTTTCCATACTGACCCATTTATCTTTCTGAGATACAGGTTTTCACTCTGAAAGGCCAGTCCTCATTCCTGTAAGCAGAACAAGAGAGACATCCAGCGGCTGGACCATTAAGTGTATTTTTTAACCTAACAAGAGACAAACTCAGTGACGTTCTTACCTATTACATGTTCATGTGTGTATAAGAAACCATTTATGTGCCAACTACCAGACATACAGAGACAGAGAAATAAAACACTCCAGTGGCTGAAGCACTACTGTCATCTCTGCTGCAACCTACAGACTTCCTCACTATGTACTCCAAGTCCCATCCATAGTTCTCCTTTTTTCTCTTAAACTTAACATCATTATTTTGATTCCCAGCTCATGTGAATTGGCATAGGTCTCTTAACCTCCACGGAGCTATAATGGTTTGTGTCAACCCAGAAACTCATTCTAAATATCTTGCCATTCAAACATGTACTTTTCATATCTACCATCTTCTGTTCAAATATTTTCTCTAACCTTAACTCTGTTTGTACTACTTATTATCTGCATAGTAAATAGACTCCCCACTCATTACAGATATAAAATTCCAGAGATTCAGTGGTAATTCCTAGTATTAAGTGGTTTGATCTTCACGCAAGAGCAGGGAGAAAAATATTACTAAATTTACTAATATAAATTAGTAGTAGCTACAGTATTTGTTACAAAAAAATAAATCCTTATCTTATTGTGACATCTAAACTATTTCTTGTATATAAAAATACAGCCTATTTGGAAACATAAATCAGCACAAAAGGGCTTAGAAACTCAAAAATCTGAAGACAGGATGAAACAGAAGGATAAACCTTTTAACAAAACATTACAAATATTAATTTAGAATTTACTTGCAAAAATCAACTTTGTCACTGATACATGTTAAAGAACTCATTTTTTTAAAAAGGCTTGACCTTTACAAACTTGAAAGAGCTGTATGAAAAGTTCTGATATGAGAGTAAGGAATGGGTTCATTCATTCATAATTAGTGAAGAATTGAAGGCAGGCAATTGCTGATTCACTTACAACAAAATAGGATGAGGTGCTAGGGATGCAGTTAAGGGCTATGAGCAGATTTCCCACCTTCTATAGAGAAAACTGTATGCAGCCAATGGGGTAAAAACAGACAATATGATGTGATGACCCAAAAATTAGCAGGATATGCTATTTATTAAAAAACTGACATACCCAGTATAAGAAGAAATGTAGTTCCCACATACATGTATGGAAAATCCATCACACGTAAACCAAAGAACAAATCAAGCTGCAATAGAGTTATTCCTAATATTTAAAAAACAAAAAAACCCAAAACACCAAAAGAAGGCTCAATTCTTGTACTGTGCTCTCTGCTAAATATTTCACTCTACTGCGCACTTCCTTGCAAGGCTTTTTTAACTGTGCTCCTACAAAAACACTCACCCCAAATGAACAAACAAAAAAAGGAAAAAAAGAGAGGAAGTAAAGAAAGAAATGTCATCGAGACACTTCTTACCGCTGCTTAGTAAGAACTGCTTGGTGCAGCTTTCATAACAACATTAATACCGTTCTTGAATTTAATAAAACATTTCTTGACTACCAATACAGGTTGATTTCAATTGCTAACAACACTAGAATCTACTTTGAGAAAGACTGGACATCAGCATATTCATAAACTCCTAGACAGACCCTTCTGTGACTTTAAAATGAGAGCAAATAGCTTTCTCTTATGATTTCAGACCATATTTGATGTCATTGGAAAGCCAGACAGGCTCCACTGAAGCAACAGAGCTGTATGAATAGAAACTGAAAGCTGAAATCAGAATCTCAGGTTCTGAAAGCCAAGAGCAGCCTCTTCACCAATAACCTTTGGACAAGATCTTCAAATATTTTATCAAAACACTGCTCCTCTTCTTGTGTTTTCAAAGAAGCTATCTAAGCAAGGCAAAGTAGTTGACATCTGGAGAATTATTAGACATGCAGTAGACTTATTTTTCACTTTGAGATATTTTTAAAAGAAGATGTATCTTGGACTTGCTGTAAGGCAAAGTCATTCATGTTGTCTAACCTCAGGGATCTATCTTGGTACCCATGTGGCACACCCCTAATTAGCACACCTGTCCTCCACCAGGCAACTGAAAATACCTAATTGAGGAGCTTCTGTTCTCCCTGCTGACTATGAACATGAAGGCTCTTTGGTTTCAATATCATGTTGATGAACATTATCCACAATTCAGTTATGCAGGTGGAGGTTACAATTTACAATACAGCAATTTAGTATAGGGCGCAGGCACAGATGAATGTGGTTTGTCTGACAAACCACAGAACTTAACATTACTGCTATTTCCTCCACAGCAATTCCTTCACTGATACCTTTATAGCAATACATTGTAACACATTTTGCTACAGCCCATATAGGATGCCTCTAATACCCTTCAAATCACAGAATCACACAAAATGGTAGGGGTTGAAAGGGACCTCTGAAGATCATCCAGTCCAATCCCCTGCTAGAGCAGAATCACCTGGAGAAGATCACACAGTAACATGCCCAGGTGGGTTTTGAATGTTCCCAGAGAAGGAGACTCCACAACCTCTCTGGGCAGCCTGTTCAAGTCCTCACTTACCCTCACAGTAAAGAAGTTTTTCCCTATATTTAGGTTGAACTTCCTGTGTTTCAGTTTGTGATCATTGTCTCTTGTCCTGTTGCTGGGCACAACCAAGAAGAGTCTGGTCCCATCTTCCTGATACCCACCCTTTAGATATTTATAAGCATTAATGGTATTCCCCCCTCAGTCTCTTCTTCTCCAGGCTAAACAGACCCAGCTCTCTCAGCCTTTCCTCATATGGGAGATGCCCCAGTCGACTAGTTTTAATTTAGTGTCAAATTAACTGTGCAGTTGCCTCCCTCAAATGACCTAAGTTGAGGATTTATCCATCTGCTGAGTCCTGAACAGTAGATTCTCAAAACAGACAGAAAACCAGAGAGATACATTTTCATCAGTCTGGACTCATGAAAATCATGGCCCTACATAATTACTTTACTCTGGAGATCTAAAGTCCCTCACATTACTGCTCCACTGGGGGGAAAAAAGTGACACTGGCTGGAGGTGATACTCGGTTTCTTATGAACATCGTTTCTTTGTTTCTATACTTATTCCTATGGAGGAGTGCAGAAAAATGCATGTGAATTTTCTTCTATTAGAAGAGTCATTAATTGTCAACAGGGTAATTGGTGGAATTTTCACCTGTATATCATTACAGTTAGATCGATATCAGACAGTAACTTGAAATTATTATTACTTTCTAGCTATCTCTAAAGAATTAATTTTTAAAAAATTTAAAAGTTAAATCAATGACTGATTAATTAATTAATGGCTTAATCACTTAGGTCTAAACATATTAACAAAACATATTCTAATATCCCGATACGAAAAGTAAAGTAAAGAAAAGTAAACATTTGAAATCTGGTTTTACTTTGTTTGCTTTTGGTTGGTTTTTTTTCCTTACCCTCCATCTGCTTTGGAGCCTGTGATACTTGGTAAGAATTCACTGAAAAACAAAGAACTTAAAACCAGTGATCTACATATGGCAAGAGCTCACTCTGATTTTATACAAGCATATTAAAAAATACCACTTCTATGAAGGATTCTCTCAAAGAGCTTGGGTCCTGCTGCACAGGCAATGTATTACTGTTTTTTACACTGCATATTCTTTGCACTGGAGACCTTGTTTACATCAAGAACCCTCAAACACCTTGATGAAGTAGCCATGATTGTCACTCCACTCTCCATACAGAAAATTTTAAGGAAAAATTATATCCAAAGTTTCACCAACACTTTACAATTGAGATGGAGTGATAACTCAGATCCCTTTATGTGATGTTTTGTACTTTTCCAACAAATATGCTTCCATTTTCACTCAAGGAACAACACAGGAGAATGGCTGAGGCAGCCAACCAAAACATCAAACCAAACCTGAAACTGGATTATGTCAGCAAAGTCCTGCTATCACAGTTCATATCAACTTTGTTACAAAGTACCTCTGTTAAGAACTTCTTCCTACATGTTTTTTTTTCTTATTAGGCAACCTTTTCACAGCAAGGTGGTTCTTCAAGAGCAGTATTAACCTGTGAATAACAGAGAAGGAAGATCCTGAAAGCGCTCTGCTTTTGAGGTAAGACTGCAAGCAGAGTATTTTACCACTAGAGGACAGTATAATGTAACCTCCTGGAAATACAGCATTTGGCAGAGAAAACTCATGGCTTCTACCCTGTTTAGAAATCTGACAACTTGAAGATACAGGACTTTGTGTAGTAAAGTGACGAGGAGAAAAACTGGCACATTATTGATTTACTGGGACAGAGATAGGAGCATCAACACACAGCCACAGCAACGATAACCCTCGGTGTGACCATGCTTGTGAGTGCCAGGCAGAGCTGATCGAATGTCTTTGCGTCTCTGTCAGGCTGGGGGTTAAGAAAAAGCCTTAAAGACTCTTAACACCATTACGTGGCACAAATCCTAATATGCTCTCTCCTTTTTACTGGTCCTCTTACTCTGGCAAAATGGCATCAACTTTGATGGGAAAGTTGCCCAACTGAGAACCAAGTAAAAACTGGAGAAAGTCTTCAAGAGGTTGACCTGTTAACAGATTGCACAGAACTGAAGGGATCAACAAAGTTTTATAATAAAATGAATAAAGAAAATGTCAGGGGATAATTACTATTCTTTATTATTTAGTATCATCATCTTCTCATTGTGTCATATGACACAACTCTGATCCCATTAAGGTTTCTGAATGAAGCCACTGATTTCAATGGCTCCTCTCAATTTCTGACTATGATAGGAGCCTCTTCCCTTAGGGCGCAGGGGAACCTTAAGCTGGGGCTTCTTTTCCCCTTCTATCATTGGATAAATTTACATCCACTCCAGTCTAGCACAGCATGCTCTTCCAGAGTTTAAAAGCAATGAGATTTCTACATTTCCACTACAGAAAAGAAGTATCTGAGCAGGGGTCCAGAGGCACTCAGAGCTAAGTCTCTGTTCTGAGCAAAACGACCACATATAACCCAGAAATTCCCAGAAGAATTAGTTACACCTTTTTTACTGCTGCTCTGCACCAAAACAAGGTGTATTTTCACAAACATCTATTTCAGCAACAGTGCCAGCTTTGATACCTTGTTTCCTTCAGCTTATTCCCACCTTACACCACAACCTTATTTGTGCCAGGACAACCACTGGTACAGCACACATTGAACTGTATTGAGGAAAATAACTGTTCCCTGTCGCCCCAAAAAAGATTTTTTTAAAAACTGAATTATTTTCCTGGTCTAATTCCTTGTGCAGTCACACAAACTGCTCCACTGGCACAAGTAAATATGTGGGTAAAGGTGGGAAGCAAGCAAGAATGAACAGGATGCGTTATGTGGATGGCAATACTGTAAGAAAGAAGCATTTGTGAAACCACAGCCTCAGTGGAGGCTGAATCTGATCACTAATCGCTGCTGAAGCGCATTTAACTTTGGCACTGGCTGCATTATTCAGCTCTAGCACCTTATCTGACCACCTAGACAAAACTCATTCTGGAGGTCTTTCCAGTTAGAAGACACTAGTACAGAAATTTACTCTAAAATAGTAACTGGTTAAATTATTATCAAGTTCACAAATAATAATTAGTTTTAACTGTTAGTTTTATTAACTAGTGTTAATTTATCGTTTTGAAGCATTCCTCCATCCACTCATGCCTGTTACACACTCCCACCTTGTGCACTGGACTTCCCACTGCATCAGCCGCAGCACGGCTGCAGGGGTTACTGGATCAGCCTTTGCCACAGGCAGGGGACAGGAGAGAGCGACAAGGGGAGAAGTGCGACTCATCTGTAGCACCTCTGCTGCTGAGAGCACAGAAACTTTCATCATCAATGCCAGATCATTTTTAGGAGACTTCTGATGCTGCTTCCAGGCTGCACTCCTCACTGCAGTTTCAGTCTCCTAGCTGTGCCAAATACAGGTACTCATTTCAGCTGAAGGAGTAGAAACCTCCCACAGACAGAAGGCAGAAACAAGAACTGACTTTATTCTTTATTTTTCTCCCCCCAGTTTATTTATCAACTATACTTTCAGGATAAAACTAACCAGCCCTTCTACAAGGTCAGATCTTTTCCAGCTGTGCAAGAATTAAACAGATGAGACAGCTTGAAGTGCCTCAAGACGCTGCCCCAAGAGTTCTTGCTCAGCTTTTTTTTTTTTTTTTTTACTCTTACCTAAGATATGCTTCCTGCTCACTCTGTGGTTTTTATGTTTAAGTTCCCAGCTCAGCTCTTTCTTCTGCATACGTGCTTCCCCACTCTCAAGATTACTTAGTGCTGCCCATTAGACCAAATTGTTCCAACATCCAAGAAGCCTGGGCTTATTTTTTTGTTCAGAATTGCTGATGTGCTTGACTATCTTTTAAAATACAGTATCAGTTCTTTAACATAACATCACATAGAATAAAGGGCATCAGTAAAACCTCCTGATTTCAGGAAATCACAGAATCACAGAAGGGACCTCGAAAGACCATCCAGTCCAACCCCCCTGCCAGAGCAGGATCACCTAGACTGGGTCACACGGGAAGGCGTCCAGGCGGGTTTTGTATGCCTCCAGAGAAGGAGACTCCACAAACCCTCTGGGCAGCCTGTCCCAGTGCTCTGTCACCCTCACAGTAAAAAAGTTTTTCCTCATGTAAAAAGTTACTTACTAGTAAATAATGGAATATTCAGGCACACACACAAACACATATCTTTAACCCAGCTGCATCTTCCCCTTGGATACAATTACAAATCAAACAAACAGCTTAAACTGGTCGCAGAAGAATAAAATTTATAAAAATAATTGCAAAAACAAATTAAAGGGGAATCAGTAGTCTTATTTTTTCCTTTCAATATTGTAAATTTTGATCTCAAAAAGAGATAAGCTCCATGCCTATTAAGAGAGGTTGAAATAACTTTTAAGATCCTATATGGTATATTGTCTGCATATTTGAATGTAAGTAATTACAGACACTTTACAGACATTCTCTCTCTTCCCACTTTCGTCAGTCCATATTCCAAATGAAGGTTTAAAGCCTTCTTTTAGCTGCAGAAAACACAGTAGCTGCTAGAATGAAGCAATAGTTAATAAATGCACTGTAGGATAATTCCAAAGACGTGCACTGTAAGACTTACAAAACTTGTTCAATTCCATATACATTAATACTACATCACCTGAAGAGAAAAGGCTGAAAAACAGATTTATTAGATTTATTTCTGCTTTTTAAAAAAGTCTTCAAGATGGCATTATAAGAATGAACTTATGGTGCCCAAGTTACATTGAACCCTTGTGTGCAACAGTGCTTCTACTTGTTCTGCTCAGTGTTTATTTTCATTTCTGAGCACATCAGACTGGCATTCCACTTGTAGGTGTAGCAAGAGAAAACCAAACTCAAACTCCTTTCACACAATGCACAACTTTTAAGCTTGGATGCCTACATTAAGCCAACTAAAGGTCAGAGCAGAGGAGCTGCAATTATGCTCGTCATAAGGAGAAACCCAAGGCTTCAGCCCAGAAATGTATCAATGAAATTGCTTAGCTTCCAGTTGCTGAGTATCGCACAGAAGTTCAGTGGCACTTTCCTAGGTAGGATCCTAAATACGGATTGTGTTTCCAAGTACTTTACAGTAGATTTACCAGCAGTGCAAATAGGACTGTCTCTCCACTCCGTATAGTAGTACATGGCAACATGACAGCTTAATGTACATGCAGTTCTCTTCCTGTATCACAGCTGTGCCTGGAGCTGTAGTACTCAGATGAAGTTTGTGACTGTATGATTTATGAGACGGTATTGGTTGTCTGAAGTAAAAGATTGTACCTCTAGCAGATGAGGCTTCACATTTGCGTCAGTATCAATAACCTGTACTCTTGTCTGCTCTGGCTGAAATCACAGGCAATTCTCCAGTTTTAAAGTTTTGCTACTCTTAGCAAGAAGGTGTAATAACAATGGGCTAAACGCTTTAGATAGCCTGAACTGCTTTTTCAGCCCTAAAGGTTGCATTTTCACATGAAAACAGAGATGCTATCAAGCCAACATGAGGAACACCTACAGGGTAACCACACATACTGTATCTGCTGGGGCGATAAAGAGAAAGTGTCACTTCCCAGAACTGATAGCACGATACCTTCCCATAAGCATGAAACTGCCTATTTTCAAGGGGAAAAAAGAAGAAAGACAAGATTCCCTCATGAACATATTATGTTCCTCATACTGTCAAGTGACCTACCACACCGTGAAGCACATGAGGCTGGTTAAATCCCGCCACGTTATATCCTTTGGTGGTAACAAAGAACAAGGCACATTAGGCAAACAACTGAGCAGATGTGGCATTTAAAAATATGTCAACTTTGCCCTCCACAATCTTAAAGAAAAAACAAACAAAACTAACCCAGACTCTTCCATCCAAAGATTACAATCTTTGGTGATTATTTTACTTCAAATATTTGTCTGGGACATGCGATTCTCCCTCTCCATCCTTCTCAAACCCCAGCTGTGGGAGTTTTCCCCATCTCCAGTGCCAATGATGGGAAAGCAAAAGAAAAACTGCTCCTCTGGGTCACACAATCTGTCACAGAGACCCTGTCCCCAACCCTAAATTCACTGTATGTATCTTAATGTGAATCTGGAGAGGCAACATGTCCTTAAGCTATGACACTTGCATACGATCACAAACCTCAGCGAAGGGAGCACGGACTCCGTCTCACAACCAATCGCAACGGGGATGCTCCCTGCATCCCACTTTTGTCAAGTAAATACCTGCTCATCTAAGATGTATCTCAAAGATTTTGGGGATGTAGCCTAAATTCGGACTGAGTGTGCAATGAAATTAACTACGTAATTTCCCATTCAAATCCATAAAGGCATAATGCAACACCATTTCTATTTAACTGATTTGCAACCCAACTGATCTCCTGTAAGTCAGGTTCCCACAGTAGAACATATGGCAAACTAATAAAGGAAAGCACAGTCCAAATACAATGAGCATACACTGCCTGTACACAGTGAATCAGTACATGATTCACCCACTTTCATAAATCAGTCGTAACCTTTCATCTGACTACTTCCTCAAACACAATACAGAGAAATATATATAACATACAGAATTCAGGAACCAACAAACTGGGGGATAATAATAGCTCATCTCATGATTTTTTGCTGTTGTGCTAATCCTTACTACATGCTCTATCAAACATCTGTGTCACCTCTTGCTATCCTTTGACTAATTAACCAGATCAACTAAGGCATAGGTTGCTCTTTGTTATGAAAGGAGTGAAGGCAGAGAATGCCTAGACTTTTGAAATATCATGCCCTAAAGGCATTGCAAAGGGAGCATTTAAAAAAGAATTACAGAAAGAAACAATGTTATATGAATAACTAATACACCATCCTGCAGATAGAGAATCTAGTTCTGTATTTAAAAAGTGACATTTATTTGTACAACTAACTTTCCCTTCAGCCACTTACAATGTAAAGCTGATAACAGGCAATCTGGAGCACAAACATTAAATTTTGTCAACAAACACAGCTTACACTTAGAATAAGGTTAAGTGAGGTTAACCTGCTAGAGCATTGCACCACAGATCTTTTCACCACAATGTGTCAAAATATTGCAGGCATAAAATCGAACACTAGACCAAAATCCTCTCAAGCACCTAATAGCAATATCTTGCCTCATTAGGCATTTTGAAACTATTACTTAAATATGAGAGAAAAAGCCCTGCTTGGTCTCTAGAAACATAAGGTGATACACATCCAGAGGAAAACATATTTTAAATGTATTGCAAAGCTTTGGCAGGACGATTGAAGCAGCACTATTATAATTCAAACTCCAAACCAGCACAGTTGATAGAGGAGAAAGATCAGAGCACCACTGGATTCTACCAGGACATCACACATATTAAGGAAAGATATGATAAATCTGGCAAAGGCTAAATGTATTTTCCAGGGACACCATCCCGCAAATATTTTACAAACAGTGAAAAATAATGCATTTTTCTCACAATATATAAAACTTTGTAAACTGGTGCTTTAGGGCATTTTTTTTTTCTTTCTAAATCAGAAGAGTTGTTTCTTAGTAGCTCGCTCTGGTCAGGGATTATAGTATTCTAGGGACCATATAACTGGTACCCTAAAACCTAGGAGAAATGGTTTCTTGGAATTTCATGGAGCTTGCCGCTCACTACCAGGTTGTGCTATGAGTTGATATCTGGGAAAGACAGTGGAGCTCACAGTGTGTTAGAAAATCTTCAGGGAGTGGCAGAATTGTGAAAAAGGTTCACTCTTAACCAGATGAAGTCACCACAGCAATGCTCTGCAAGTGCTAATGATCCACACTTCCAAACATGTAGCTAGATGCCTGTTTAGCAGCTCTTCAAGGGGTCACGGTACAGCATCCCTTCTCCCATGTGAATGTGGCGACAGTTTGCACGACCCACGCTGCCTAATGCTTTGACGTATTAGACAACACAGCGGGTCACAATGAGTCAACCAACAAAGCATTAGTTGAAATCATGCGTTTACATTACAAAAATTCTTATAAACCCCATAAGGAATTGGGTCCTATTATCCCTGGCACTGTACTAGTAAGTAACAAAGAGCTCCTATCCCAAATAACTCACCATCTCAATTGGTGACAAGATGCCACAGGAAGAGGAAACATAGGAACAAGATGGGGATGGATAAGCACAAAAATAGCTTGAAGAAAAGCAGAAGTTCAAGCTTCCCCTTTTCCTAATAATTTATTTATGTCCTTTGGCAGTGTGGCACAAATTCAGACGACTTAAAGGTACTGTATTCACCCTTAAAGAAAATATTCCTCACTGTATTTGGGACTCTTATTTCCCCATTGCTTTATCAGCAAAAGATTAGCACAGCTCAAGCAGCTCGGATGTTCACATGCTGATGCAGATTCTGAAGGACAGGGAATGTTTGGCAGTTACGCGAATGCTGCAACAGGCAGACACCCACAGGTACAGATGCAACGCGGTGAAACACTCAGGTCTGCAGGAAGGCTCAGTCACGCTACCAAACACAGCTGTACCAGTCACATGCTGGGGTTTCCCAGCTGCAGGCTCTATCTCCCAAAGCACACGTCCTTTGAAACAATTTGGTCACTATGTAATCTGCAACCATGTGACAATTTCATTTTCTTTTTCAAAACATCCAAACAAGCCTGGATTCAGAAAGACTGCGTGGTTCAGTCACTGTGACTCTTTTTTAGTACTTTTTCCTGCATTTTTCATGTCAAATACAATACTGCTACTACAACTGGACTGTACTGGCTTTTACAGAAAATACTTCTATAATCTTCATTCAGGAAGAAAATAAATGTCCTTATGTACTCATGAGATCTAAAGATTTCTTTAGCAACATGATCTGGACAAATCATGTTAAGACCATGTGTGATATGGCATCATAAGGTTTTGAGTCTTTATCTTTCTATACTGGAAAAATGTATGAGATGATGACCATTTTAACAAAGTACAAAATATCTAGGAATTGGGAAAAGAAAAGCCTGTATTTAAAATTCTTTGTACATCCTAATTCCACTTGCTTACTGTTCCTCTCCTTCTTCAGTTATAAGCCAGACTGCAAGCCCATAAAAGAAGAGGTGCAGTTGAATTTTGTCAGCTCTCTTTTCCTCTCTGCTTATCATCCATCAATATTTCTGTTCTCAGATAGGAAAACCACCAGAAAGAAATAATTATTTACTTTCAGTTTCCTCTCTAGTCTGTGCTAATTGGCAGGTTAAAGCAGGAATACTACTAATATAATTTTTAATAAGGCTTATTGCAACATACATGTATTAAGGAAACAGTTTTTGCTAGGAGTGTCTACTGCAGACAGGGGAACCTGCAGTGGCAATTAATTTATTGGAAAGAGGAAGTCAGAGGGGAGAATTATACCAAGGGCACTGCCCTTGGAAGGCATTTCATTTAAAATACTAAAGCAAGGAAGTATGTCCAAGCCAATTTTTTTTAATCACCTCTGAATGGCTATTGTTTCTGAATGTGAGCAAATTTGAATACTCACTGCAAAATATGCAGTGCACTCTACTGCTGGAACTGCCTTTAACATCGCTAACAAATCATTTGGATGCTATTGTTCCCTTACCACCCTTTATATCATCCCACTGAATTTACTACACACTATTAAAAAATAAGAAAGAAAACCACACACTTGTTTGGAATAAAAAGCTGACACATCCTTCAAATATGCACAAGTCTGAGTCACAGAGGTAAAATGCACAAAATTAAAAGGAGGGCCTGCTGTATAAGACCATCAAAACCACCAAAGATTTACTTTTGGCTTCTGCTGGTATTGTATGCAAATATGCAAATTTTGCATAGAAAATGCAATGTTGTCATGACATAAATCTGAAATCTCCTTTTTGCAGCACCACTTCTGGAACAGATGGCATTATCCTCAGAGTAAGTATGGTCAGATGGATAACAAATGAGTGCTTGACTTGGGAAGACTTCATTAACAGGGCTTTTAGGGAAATCTACACCCCATGGTAATCTTACCTCAGAAAAACTGTGTAAGAGCATGGTGCAAGTGTCACCTCTTCCTGATCCAGAGGTAAGCTGGAGCAGGCAGGAGACTGTTAAAATACCAACCTCTGAGGAAGCTGGTAAGAAGGCAAATACAGCACATGCTCAAACAGTCCCTGAAGAAATGGAATTAGCATGGCAAGGAGTATTACAAGATTATATTTTTCAGGCCTTTACGTGTTGAGATTAGAAGAGGTAATAAGCCAGAGAACATGAAATTATCATCAGTGCAAAAAAATTATGCCATTATTATTAGTGAACATTGTGCAAAGAGTCATCTGATTTAAATGCTTAAAAAAACCTCCCACACTAAGAAGGCAGAATGAATAGGAGAGATGAGGAAGACACTGCTGCATAAAGCTATGAGTGTGGTACAAGTGTTACAGTTGTCAGTAACCTGCAACTTCAGTATCCTAGCAGAGTAATTAAAAGTATGATTGAAAATGATGTGGGAAAGTAAAAAGTGAGAAGTTTCTTTAAGAAGAAATCTTAGGATGGTCAAGAATTTGTAATTCCACAATCAAGGAGAGGATAATTTTGGCTAAAAATGGTGTCTTCTTCCCTACTCACGTGTGAGCAGTAATTAATAATAAAAAGTACTATATGAAAAATGAAGAGAAACAGTAATAATCCATATGAATTAGGAATTATAAAGGGGAAAAAAAATCAGTAAGACAAGCTAGAAACATTAGCAGAAAGTCCATAGCTGACAGGACCAATGTAACACGAAGAATTAAAAAAAAAAAAGAAGTATCAAGCCTACAATAGTCCTAGCAGTTATATAAACCCTTTGCCAGATGGAAATTATAATTTTTTTATCAGGAGGGACAGAATTTTTTAGAAATATTTCTATCCCATATTGGGACAGATGTTCTTACATCACATGATGATGTTGAACTATTTTCCAGTCCCTTAGTAACCAAGCAGAATGTTATACAACAGGTACTAGAAATAAACATTTTAAAATCAGCCAATCCATCTACCTCACACCTAAGAACTATGACTGCAAAAGCCTGAGAACCAATCATGTTTATTTTAATAAATCAAGGCATTCCAGGGAAATTCCATTTGACTGGAAAAGGGCTAGTGTTGTGCCAATAATAACAAAGGCCAGCAGATGACTCAGAGAGCTAATGGATAGTTGGTCTGACGCTACTTCCAGGTAATAGAGCAGTTATAAAATTAATAAAGAATTTAAGCACCGGAATATAATTAATATCAGTCAACTCAGTTTCGTGGCAAATAGATACTGTAAAGTAAAGTTATTGCATTGTTTGATGAGACAGATGTTTGGCTGATGAAAGTAATTGTATATTTGTGGAGACCAGCTGACTTAATAGTGTATGACATTCTCATTATGAAAATTAGCACAGCACAATATCAGTATCAATAAACTGTGTTAAATGGAGTGAAAACTGAAACATCTAGCAAAGTAATAATGTCTGAAAACTTGTAACAAACTTTAGAGCTTATCATTTGTGATCTAAAAATAAATATAAACATTCATGATAGTAAGATTTGTGAGATAAACAAAATTGTGTGGATGAAAGCTAAAGATACTAATGTAGACCAATCTGAATTGTTTAATAAACTCAGCCCATTCTAATTCAACATGTCTTAATACAGTCAAATGCAAAGGGATTAGAACTAACAACTCCACTAGCAGCAAAGTCTCATCCCTTGAAAAAACACAGTCTGAAAGGTTTACAGGTGACAAACAGCTCACATAGTAGCAAAAAAACCCGAACCAAACTAACCTAATACAATCCTTGCACATTCAGATACAAAACCAAAACAGCTTTACACAACTATATGCAACACTTGTGAAGCCTGCAGTGAAATACCACACCAAGTTTCACATTTTAGAAAGAATATTTTCCAAACAGAATACAGAAAAGCAGACAAAATTATTTGAAGAGGAAAATGCCTTACAGTGACATGTTTGAAGGAAAGACTTAAAGTTCACTTGTTAACATTATTAACTAGCTTGACTTAATATATCACAGAAAATACTGGCTCCTACAGGGTCCTTTAGCATAAACACAAAGTTCAGGTAGGAAACGAGGCATATGAAACAAGCTATTTATAACGCAAATTACCTTGGGGATTCTCAATAACATCTTTAGTACTTGAGGTCTTCAAGCCTGGATACTTTTTCAAGTGCTGTAGTTCAGCATGTATTTGGATGCTTACTACTGCAGTTGAACACAAAATATACTATACAGAGGTAACTGAGTAATAGTGACCTATGATACAGAGAGCAAATTAACAGACTTAGTAATTCCTGCTAGCCTTTCCTGCATCCCCCCCCCCCCCCCCCCCCACCCTGTGGATACAGTAAATGTATTTTTTACTCCCTTTTCTGAAGAAGTGAGCTGACATCACTTCATAAATTCTGGAATATATTAAGATCTGCCAAAACCCACTAAAGAATGCCAGATCTGCAGGCTTATCATCAGAATGGGTATTCCCTGGAAAAGATAAGAAAAATGTTTTGTTTAAAGAAAAGGCGGAGGCAGAAGAAAGAAAAATCCTAAGTCAGATCCCATTGACATTAATATGTGATTTGACATTGATTTGCAAAGGCCAGATCTGGAGCAAAGAGTTCATAGCACTATGGAAATAGTTCTAATTTTCTAATTTTGATGTTCTTAATTCCACTCACAATTTCTTCAGAAGCAACTGCTTGGCTCTGCGTGTGGCGTAACGACAGTCAGACCTTCTGTTTTTTCCAGAAATAACCATGTCATAAGCTGCCGCTTCCTTGTTTTATGTATTTACAGACATCAACAAGCCTATATAAAGCCTCTCCACAATTCGTTCATATACAGTAGTTTTCCTTTTGATATATTTTTAGATCAATTGCACTTAAACAATACTTCTTCAACCTACTGAACTTTGCTCTGGGACAGATGATCAAGAGAAACACAAACACTCTACTGTTTAAAGGATGACAGCCAACATTTTCCACAGTACTTGTTGAAAGGGAAGGGCACTATGAAGTACAAAGAGTTTAGCGTGACTCCAAAGTGGGGCAAAACTCATGCTTACAAACTCTGCATCTGCCCTTTGAGTTGCCTCCAAAGCAAGATAGGTGTAAACTTATCCATGTGCAAGAAGTTGAAGCTAACTCATGATCCTTCAGTTTTATAATAAGTGGTGCCACTTGGAAGAAAACAGCTTTAAGCCTCTTTGCAAATAATTTTATCAAAGGGAGAATTGTAAGGAATAAGATGACTCATCGTGGAAAAGCTGTGTCTGTCTGCTCCTCTCCTTCTTTGGTAGAAGGTACAAAAAAGTTGTAAACATTTGGAGAGGGTATTTTTCTAAGGCTAGGTTGTTGTGTGCCTTCAACCATATTACCTTAGAATCTCAGGAATGTCAAACCTACACTTTTTTGAATTTTCCAGTGTAGAGGATACAAACAGGCTCAACTTGGGGTTACTAGCTCTGGTATAGGACACCCTTCTACCAGATTCTGCCATTCCCTACAGAGAAAGAGGTGTGGCAAAATACAGCCATGCCTTCAAGACTTTTCATGGTCTAAAAAGCTTGGCTGCTAAAGCAGCAAAGTGGACAAAAGTCACAGAAGACTATGGAGACATCAGGATTTTTTTTTTAACATGGTTAAAGTACAAGCTAAATCAGCCCCAACTACAGTACTGGGCACTGTTGCATTAACAGGTTTCCTCTCAGAGGGTGTAAAGCACACCAAGAAAAATTCATAGCAGTTTTGAAAAACAATTTTCAGCTACCTTGTATGCCACAAAAACTCTCCTGTTCTGCTTTGATTCCAGACAGCTAATGCATGTCTTGCTGTGCAGAGCACTTGTGCAGGGAAAGAATCTGTTAGCATGTTCCCATGAATATACTTTATGTGCAAATTTTGTTACAAAATGTTGATTAGCCACATAATTAACAACCAGAATATTGAGGAGAAAAGCACTTGGAACACCAGCAGTTTGCAATTATTAAAACTGAGTTGGGAGTCATCCGTGCATTAGAGAATACACACGAACATCTCACTACACCTTAGTAAGGAAAAACCACAGCAATTTAATCAGACTCCAAAGGATACCCAAGCAGGTAAATAAAAAACTTACAATGTTGAAAAAAAAAACATTACAATGTTAATTTTTGTGTTTTTTAACTGGAAATTGTTGAGAAACTGTATTTAACTATTTAATTTGTTCTTCAACATAGTCTTAAACTAGTAAACCATTTTGAGTGGTGATTTTTAAAAGATGTTCACAAACTAAACAGTTATAGAAGGACATCCCCTGGAGAGAAGATCCCTAAAGAACTAAGATACTGTATTAGTGGTTCAAATGGATGCCTCTTTTCCCTTTGACTCAATATTGGGCTAAATTACCCCATACTGCACCATACCATGTAGGACATCACACATCTGCTAGCATTTTCAAGAAGGAAAAGAGTTATAGAGGCCATCACGATAAGTATCACTTCAGGCAGTTAATTCTACCGATATCCATTTCCCTCTGAAGATTCAACTAAAGGTGCTGTTCTTCCCTCGCAGATACACAGTGTTTCTAAATGCTGACTACAGGTAGAGACATCTCATGGCAGCTGAACACCATACCTTCTATATAACTACTTGGACAGATTCAGAATATCTGTGTGGTCAAAGAAAGCCAAAGTGCATACATCAGTGCAAAACAGAATAAAGTTACGTCTGCTTTGCAGGAACAAGACATTCCTGTAGGACTGATTATATCGCAACTCCTGTTCTGCTGGCAGAAGTGTAGATACATGCAGGGATGAATCTGACAGGTGGCGTCTTCTGCAGTCAGTAATCCAAAGGAGACAGCTGAGAAAGAATCAGGCACTAAATAACACCAAGAAATAAGACAGACACAAATAGACTTTGAGATGGAGAGTGGTACACAACATGAAATGAGATGGAAAATAATTGACACAGGAACAGGCACATAAACAGTACAGGAAGCGGCAAGGAAGCCTGGGAAAGGTGGAAGCACATGGCTATATCATGTGCAACTGAAGTCAGCAAGAGCTGACCCAAACTGGCAAAAAGTGCAAGATATACATAAAGATAAAAGAATACTGATGCATAGGGTGGGCATTGGTGCTGATTTCACAGGAGTCTGAAGATAAATAGCCAAGGCTTGTAGTCGGAATTTGATGAAAGATGAAGAGGCAACCTTTTTTCAGCAGCTAAACTTGTATTAGGTGAAATTCATTCCATTGTAACTGAAACACATGCTTACTGTGAATGCCTCGAGCCACCACAAATTGTCTTTCAGGATCCTGCAGAGCTCTGTCATACATATGGTCTGGATCTTAAGAGAAAACATTTTAAGAAGGTCTTGTCCTATAAAACTTCATCAACTAACTCAGTAACAAATGTCTTGAAGTTTCAGCA
>NW_010179373.1:29730-56088 GCF_000695765.1 Mesitornis unicolor
TTCCCACTTTATCTACCCTGACTGCTCCTCTAGATCTTTTGCAAATAAATGGAGCAGTTTTGCCACTCCTACTCACTATGAATATCTCCCATCACATGGGAGACTGCTGGAACACAGTGACAAGGCTTGCATGAGTTGGATTACAGAATGAAGCCTATGGAAACTACTGGATAGGAACAGCTTATCCATTAATCTAAAATTATTTGCTGGCCTCCAGACTCAGTTTTTATGTTCTCTCCTGACTCATGCTACCTTCCAGCCCTGGATTGTAATGGATCTGACTTAATCCACCCTTCTGCACTGTTGATTGCTACTAAGTCTTGCCTATCTCTGTTGTCACAGTGCCATGCTTTAAGAAAAGCGGAGAATGCAGCACTGAGCGAATACCACTTTTAAGGAGAATGTCCCAAATCACATTAAAAAGAGATAAAGCCATCTGGATCCCAAGACAGTTGGTTTTAAAAAAAACTCACAAAACTATTTTGAAACCAATTTACCAAGAAAAACAGAAAGGAAAACAAGTTTGCTGCCAACAAACACTGTAGCCCTTGTCATCTCTTACCACATGAACAAAGCACTCAATGACTTACTCCAATACCATTGCCAATTATTATGACAACATACAGTATAATCATATTATGTTTACAATATAATACATGTGAGTATTTGATAGAACCCGGCAGGACTTCAGTCACTGCCTCTTTTATGCTTTAAAAATCAATTTTTCAAACTGAGTTTGCTGTATAACATGTTCCCTAATTACATACTTTACTGTATAGAGAACAAGAAAGCATACTGAAAGTGATTTTAGGCAAACCTCTTAACATTTAGTGAGATAAACCAGTTTTTATTCACACACATTGCACTACTACCGGCCCACACAATGTCTTTACTCTACAAACATGCCCCACCCCACCAATGTTCCCATTGGCATTAGTGGCAAGTTTTTCAGAAGTTTCAGCCAAAACAAAATCAAGACCAAAATGTTCAGGGCCTAGTTTTAAAGTGGTTCTTGCCTCACCATTTATTCTACAATTTCAAATAACTACAAAGGTAAACACGGTCATTTAAACATCTGCTGAATTTGTGAATGACATCAGGTAACACGCTTAGAAAACGACTGAATTTATATTTGCCAAACCACGTGCAAAATACAAGCTGGAGTTGCCTTGGAAAATATGAACTAGAGACATACACTCAGACTCAACTACCTAGTTACTAAGAGACCTCATTGTCAGCCCATAGCAAATAACTCAGTCAAATTTCTGAGTGGACCACCTACTTTGCAGATAAATCAGAACACAGGTGCAGAGATACTTAAAATAGTAATGTGCATGCTAGCTTATGTCCACCATGCCTAAGCAACAGCACACAAATATGACTATAATGATTCTTAGGCAAACCTGAGTTCAGAAATAATATGGTTCACACAGCTTTTCATCTGAGTTAATGAATCTCACTAGAGTTAAGATATCACTATAAATTAATATGCCCCAGGCTGGGTGCCTCTACACTGTGTTCCACTGGGCAGCCAGTTTCAGAGACTACTTAGCTCAAAATAAGCTAATAAATGAAATGGATTTAGGTTTAAAAGTTTAGAATTAAAAGCAGTAGTATTATCTGCAGTTCTCTTTTCCTCAGACTACTCTAGTCCCTTGCTATCATGGCTTATATGCATTTCTATGATAAAATGTTACTTAATGTAATAACTGAATTACAAAAAAAAGTTACATTGATGATTGATGTATGGGTAAAAAACTGGTTGGATAGTAGTGGTTAATGGGTTGTCCTCAGCCTGGAGGATGGTAACAAGTTAGGCTAAAGGGTTAGGCTGATAAGAAATTATGATATTCAACAAGGACAAATGAAAGTCTTGCAACTTGGGAAGGAAAACCCCCGTGTAGCAGTACAGGCTGTAGGCCAACAGGCTGGGTAGCTGGGGACATTGGCAGAAACAATATGAGCCAGCACTCTGCCCTGGTATTCTGGGCTCTACCACCAGGCACAAAGCCAGTAGATCATGAGAAGTTATTATCCCCCTTCACTCAGCACGCTTTTGACTGTATTGAGAACACTGCATCAAGAATACTGCATCCAGTTTTGGGCCTCCCAGTATGAGAAAGATGTTGAAAAACCAGAGTGAGTTCACTGAAGGGCAACCAAGATGGCCAGGGAGCAAAGGATGGATGAGGACATGCTGAAGGAAGCATGCTTGTTCAGTCTGGAGAAGAGGTGGCTTTGGGAGGACCTAGTGGCAGCTTTTCAATACCTGTGAAGAGGTTGCCAAGAAGATGGAGTCAGGCTTTTATCAGCACTGCAGGCAGAAGGCTGAGACACAAAAGGACAAATTGAAACACGAAAGACTCCAACTCGACATAAGGATAAATTTTTTCACCAGCCAGGCACTGGAGCAGTTTGTCCAAAGAGGTTGTGTAGTCTCCATCCTTGGCAGCGTTCAAGACCTGACTGAATAAAGCCCTGAGCATGTGCATGTGGATGTCACAACTTGAATTCCAGTTACTGACAAACACTGGCCTGTTCTGCTGTTGAAAGGTGCTCAAAAACACAGGCCACAACTGGCAGCTTCAAAGCACAGCCCGGGTTACATGGGGGCAGAGTTAGAGCAAGTAACAAGTGCAGGGATGCCTTCTTAGAGGTGATGTTCAGCTTGGGAATTTTAGTGCTGGCACGGTGGTCTGAGTGGAGCTGCTCTGCAAATACCTGAAGAATGTCTGGAACTTCTTGGAGACTTTTCCAATCACTGCTGGGGGATCCATTTTTCACACTTCAGTATGATTTATACAATCTAAGATCCATTTATAAACTTAACAGGAAAATTTGGAAAATATGACCTTGAACTTCTATAGCACTGGCTAACGAGAAAACAACTGAAAGTATCAGGCTGGAAAGAAAGTGTGAGGGCAAACTGTTCTGTCTTGGGACACACTTAATATCTTCCCTTTTGACCTTTGCACAGAAATTAGGTCTCTGATAAGCTGTCGGTACAAAGAAAGACTGTATTCCACACCAAAGGAGAACGTGTAACTCTGCAATAACAGAAACAGAATAAATTTAGATAAAATAAAGTGCATGGTCATACACATAGGAGTAAAAATTCCTGTGACAAGTTGGAAATAACAAGAGAGGAGCGAGAAGAGGGTGTATTAGTCCATCAGAGGATGACTATGAGCAATCACTGTGATGTGGCCCAGATAACACTAAGATATTCTGAGTGAGATGTTGTCTGGAAAGACAGAGAATTACTAATATCAGGATACAAAGTGCTAATCAGAGTGAAACATAGTACATGTAAGGTCTCATCAGTCATATTCAAGAAAAATTAAATCAAAATAGAGCAATGATGGAAAAGTCTGACTTGAGCTCCCAGGCAACACTAATAAAAATAAATGCTAAAGATGTAGACAAAAATGTCTGTTAGGAAAGAAAAATCTAATCAAACTATTAACAAGCTGACAAAATTCACTACTTTGAATATTTCCTTTACAATACCGTTCATGTGTAAATAATCACAATTTTAAATGACCAGCAATATGTAGTACTTTGCTTCTTTAGACATGAGTTTTAGCATATTTGTCTTCTGGATATCTCTTCTTTCCATCTTCTGTTCCAGGGCTATGGATAGCAACAACTCTAAAATTTACTTCAACATGGATTTTCAAAAATATTGATAAATTTCTGTTATTTTCCAGGAGTTATGGGAAATTCTGGGAGAAATACCAGTCATCAAGGAGAAACAGAAATGACAGAGCTTGATTTCAACATGAAAAGTATGTTTGTGCAATTATGAAGTCATTTCACTGGAATTAAGAAACTTATCATCATTCTTCAGGCAAGATCACTGAAAAACCACAATTTCCCCCAGAAACATCACAGAGACTTTACATTCAAGGCTGGCAGTAAATGTACAATATTCTTAAAGCCAGACATAATGTTAAGCATTACATGGCATTTTGCCTGTTCAATTAATCCTTATGGCTCTCTTGGTAGGTAGTTTAGAGACCTGCCTAAGGCCACCAGAGTAAATCAGCTAGGATGATAACATAGCAGTGTCCATCTCCCAGGTGTGTGTCAACCATTAGACCATGCTCCTCTTCTAGGAAGGGATCCTGACAAATTCCAAGCTTTATGGGAAACAGGTTCTATTTAAACATTTAAAACTTTAAAGCACTTACTGGAATAGAAAAAAGGAAATGGAAACAGAAAAGATGAGAAATCCAAGTTAGTCCAAGAAACACAATAGTAATTGATCACAGTGCAGTCTGGAAAGAAAATGCAATCAATATAGAGGGGAAGAAATAAAATAAAAAAGATATCACTACAGTGACTGAAGCAAAGATACTCAAACTGCAGCTAGGAGTAATTATTTTGTTCTCATTCCTACTGTATGATGAAAACTAGAAAGCTGAACATTAAGAAATGTCATCTAATGACAATACACATCTTTCTTGCAACTGTGTAAAAGTGGCAAAGTATGAGTCTGAAATTGCTATTAGAATTGCTACTTAGTGCTTTTGAAGTGGCTTACTCACCAAATAGACTGCTTACTCACTGCAAGGAAGTGTTTTGATGCACCTGCACTCCTGGAAAATGATGTTAGCATGAAAATTCTCCTGGCTTTTAATGTATTTTCTAGATCTGGCATTGGTATTTTGATGACAAATTGATACAGTATCTTACTCCATGTGTAGCTACAGTAACTCACTGCCAACACCTTCACAGCACCATTTTACTTAGATGCAGTAATGCAAAATCCAGCTCAAAGGTTTTAGTGAGTTCAGAAGAAAATCTTGCCTTTGAGTTTCCTCATTCTTTTGTAAGAAAAAAAAAAAAGACACTCATCTAGGTTACATCAGCAACATATCTGGCCCTCTGTTAGCACAAGAACAGGAGAAAAATTATGTTCTCGTTTCTTTCCCCTCAGTCCTCAGATGGGTCAACATGACATAGATGGGGACTTGATCCCCTGTCTTTCGTAGGTGAGTGAGTCACTTCTAGGATTAAGAACATTAGGGACTCTAATGTACATCTGACCCTTAAAACCCAAGGTCAAATCAAATTCTTTTCTCTTTCAGATACAGAGAAAATAAGACATTTTTCTTTCCCCTTTATGTTTCCCCTTTATGAGTTTTAATTTTAATTTAATTTAAAGATTCCCTTAGTTCAGTTTTCTTGAGCTTCTCTTTTATATTTTTTAAGTTTTCTTAGCAGTTTCCCCTCAGAATTTAAACTCCTTCTTTTCCCAAGGTTTAGATGACATTGTAAAATTACTACTGTTTCTTTAAAGCTGACACAGTAAGAACAAGCAGGCTGTCTTAGATTGCAGGCCGTTTCATTTCTCATAAGCATGCTATCATTAGCTACCTTTAGGAGAACGAATTATATTGATTGGTTCAAATCAAACTTGTGACCTGGTGGCAGTATTAGATGTTTGTTACAAAGCATCATCTCCTCATTTATCTTTCATTAGACAGCGTGATCCGAGAAGCCAGAAACAGTCACACCACGCTTACTCTCTCGAGTGATGCCACCACAGAGGGCTCCTTTATTGGGTCACAGCAATTACTGGCCTTACAACGCAGATTCTGAAAGCCTTATCAAATTTCCTCCTCAATATGGCAAGCTTACAAATAATCATGTGCTGTTTCTTGGGTGAAGACATCACAGAATTACACCAAAATGCAGTAAGAGCAAGTCATTTGCAATTAAACATGTGACTCTTGATTAGGAGATGATACATCTTCATTTACAGCATATGAAGTATTTTACAGAAAGCTAAAATACATAAAATTAAGGTGTCTTTTAAAAGTTCCAGTCAAAGAACAGAAAACTGCCAAATCAGATTTCTTTATGGGAGAAATGAAGCAGAACCTCTGGTATCTGGATTGCTGGCATCTTAGTGCTGTGATTTAAGAGAACAACTGCAAGTAAACAGTAGACAGAATGAGAAAGAAGCATCTGTTCCTGAGTACCTCAGCACTGCTGGAACAGAGCCCAAGAGGGGGACATAGCTGCTTATTTTCATCTCAATAACACATCATAACAAGGCTTGGAGGGGAGAAAGTTCGGAATCATGCGTCTCTAACAATACACAATTTATGCAAACATAGAACACATTAAAATTTTAGTGGCTCTAAGTGAAGAAGAGCCTTTATATACTGCAACTGCCCTATACTTCCAGTGATCCTCAGGCTTACAAGCGTAAGGGTTGTATTATTGAGCTATTTTCTGCAGCCATATAAAGGTACCATTAAAACCTGAACACAAGACATCCCATTAACCTCTGCAACCATTAAAATAAAAAGGCCTAGCTAAGGACAAAATAACTCTCCCTTAGAAGAGAACTTGAAAATGCACACTGCAGAAATGTTCTTAGCTTAAAAACTATTCTGGCTAAATGACCAAGTTTTGATCAGGGATACGGAGAAGTGACATGCACAGCACACACTGATGTTAACATAACCACCTCACTGTTGCCTTGGGTATGGTGGGGAACACCTACCAGTCTCACAGATGTTACATCTCCTAGAAACATCATCCATGGCCACACTCATGGCAAACCCAAGAGCTGTCCACTATCAATATGACTGAAAGGACAGGCAGTATCAAGTAGAGTATCAAGTTAAGACTGACTTCCTTTCTCACATGAAAAAAGACCCACAAACTGACACATGCATGACAGGTAGATTTAAATAAAACACAGGACAGGTAGGCGTAGCTAATGCTAGAAGTTGTGGGCTTATCTCATTATGGGCAGTACAAAATGTCAGTGTGACACTTGCTACACAAACTCCAGTGTTTCACAGTTGGAAATTTGCTCTGAAAAAAAGGCTAATTTGAACTTTAGGAAACTGAAGTGTCTCCTTTTTTTATTATGCTGTTGGCTTGGGCACTTATTTAAGTACCTATCTCCTCTTGTGTTCAACAGGAAACTTCTATCACTGTTCTCTCAAATTACCCCCCCCTGAAGCACATGTATCTGGAGAAGCAAAATGATACTACCCTAATTCACATTACATACTCCATCACATCTTGCATAATAAAAATCAGTCCCTGGTCTCTTATGCCTGGGTTGCAATAACAGCAAAAAGACAGACAAGATGAGTTGACCCAGATTTTTGAGAGAGGCAGATTCACATAAATCCGGACCTGGTATTTGTCAGAAAAATCAGCCTTTGAGTTTCAGATTAATCCCAAAATATTTCATCATGACATGGTTCCTCAGTGAGGAGCATGGGCTTTGGAAAGATTTAAACTGTACCGTGCTGTCTTAGCTCACACATCACTGTTTCAGACACTTGAGCTACCAGGCAATTTTTGGGCAAGACACAAGTTCTGAAAAAAGATGCAAATTTCTGGTGAAAAACTTTTCAAATGTGAATACGTTATTCTGATCCAGAAACTGAGACTGATAAGAGAAGAAGAAAATATACAAGTGCCATCAAGAGAAAATTAAATAAAGCAAGGTATTATATAAAGTTGCACATGACATTCATTCATTTAAAAAAACTCTGAAATTTATTTATAACAGAAAACCATGTATTTACCATAGCCTTTCAGTGCATTTACATTACAGAATTAAACATTTTACCAACAATATGTGAACATAAACAAATACACTCCAAATTCTAACAAAACAGTTGTCAAGCCAATATTGCCTTAGGCAAGATTGTAAGCCAAGAGATAGACTTTCTGGATGACAGTCCTGTGTCTTGATAAAATGCACTAATAATGTTAATAAGCCTAATAACCTAAGTGATGTTCAAACACATAGACATGAAAAATTTTAACCAGTGCAACTGTCTCAGAATTTAGGCATCTATGAGGCAAAAGGTAACAGCTGTGTTATACAATTGTTTTGGTTGGGCAATATATTCCAATTAAAACTGCAGAAATAATTTAGGCAGCTATATAAATATAATTTAAGTATACAGGGGTTAAAAACCGTGAAAAGAATTTTTACTGACCACAAGTGGCTTCTTTCCAAAAGACGCCTCCATATCACAGCACTCCACTGCACCTTCCTTGAAGTGTGAATCCCAAATACTGAATTTTTAGTACCAATTCCTACAATACAGACACGGTCAGCTGATATTTCTAATACAAGTTTTTATCAAAGCTAATGGACCCTGACACATAAAATGTGACAAAAATCAGAGCACATTGATAAAAACTGTGAGCGCCGTATCAGTACATCATATGCACCCTGCACTTATTTTAAGCATGAGGCTGACAGACTGTTATTCGTTCTTTTCAACTCCTGGAAACATATACGTTAAGGAATACTTGTACTGTTAACTTACTTTAAGTTTTCTATTAATAGCCTGTACATTGCTACCATACTGTGAAGTGTGGAAACAGCAAGGAATTATATAATGCTCTGACTTTAAATTCCATATAATTAATAAGCCACCCTTATGAAGTATTAGATGTGTGAAAGTCAAACTGGTTACATCTGGAAGGACCAAGAAAGACATAATTTTATCTTCCACCTTACCAAACCTCAGAATTCCTTGTCAAATTGCTGGAGATTGATTTTAAACTGTGGGTGTCAACACGATCATAGTCATACAAGCTTGTAATAATGAAACCAAAGGCAGTTTACATTTTTCAATAATGCTATTTATTTCACCTAAGAAGTCAGAAGTGGATCATTTCCAACAGTAAACAATAATGTGACATAAGAAACATGTCTGATGTAACTGACTTACTAGTAAACCAATCCACATAAAGTCATTTGTGTTGGGAAAAAGAAAAAATGAAAAGAAAAAGGGCTGGAATAGCAGAACACTGCTTCACAAGGTATACAGCTCTACAATTCTTGATTAAACTGCAAGCAGCTCAATATATTTCTAAGTATCTTCCTGATTCAAACAGAACGTGTCTAATGGCAATAGTTCTTCCCACAGTACCGTGGCAAAAGGAAAGCCTGCATATGGAGCAATGTGTAAACTGGCTCCAGGGGTTCTACTGTAAGCCCTTACAAGACTTCATATGTGAAGTATCTTTTCAGTTTGGGACATGTGAAGCAGTGGATGTCAATCTTCAGATCTGGAAGCTTCCTGCACAAGGCGGCCTTGAAAACAGAAAACATAATAGCTGTATTTTAGTGAATGAAGTATCTGTGTATTTCCATGCTTCCCTCAGGCTCTTGCTTGCTTGGCTGGAAAGCAGAGATAAAATGGAGCAGCTCATCTGCCTCTCAACAAGATGATGCAAATTCTACATTTGAAAACTCATACTTTCTGACAACAACTAAAAAATCCTACCAGAATCCTCATTTCACCAATCCTAATGCTATCCATTTCACCAATTATAACTTGCTTTTCATTATTCCTTCCCTTGCAAACCACAAGCCCCTGTTTTTCTGTTCTAAGTGAAGGCTTCTGACTTTCTTTGTTTGACCACCTTGAAATGCTCCAGGGGACTAAGATACATGGAGTAAAATGAAATAAACTTAAGAGAAATTAGATCTTTCACATATAATCACAATCAGTTGGAAATTCAAAATTATACTGAGGACATTCCTTGAAGTTTTGGAATAAACAGTATGGCTTTATTAGAAATTAAGGCACTGTAGTCAGAGAAATGTTAATGTCTTGAGTGTTAGACTTTATTTTGCTCAGCCAATATCACTGATATCATACTGTTGAATTAATAAATATGTCTGAGTACATTTTCTGAATTTTATCAGAGGCTTGGCAGCAAGCTCATTGCAATGAGGAGATCTTTTGGAAAGCCTATGTAATGATAAGATAGATACTGATAGATACTCAGGGCAGAAAACAAAATCTGTGCTAAAAATCACTGGATATGGACTTAGAGAAAGATCTGAATCTATGCTTATGTAAGGATGACAGATGCTTGCATGAAGGAGACTGTAATTTATTTCTTATTTGATAGAGTAAATTTAATCTCACAACTGTAATACAAAACTCCAAGAAATAGTCTAATAAAATTCTTGTATTTAATTCTGTGCAGAACTTTTATTTACAGACTTTGATCCTGCCTTCTTCATGTACTTCAGAGAACATTTTCAGGTCCATTCAGGAAAATCCACTCTCAAAGGCTCAAACCAGAAATGAAGCAGGGAGGGAAAATTAACTTGTCTGAGAGGACTACCATTAACTCACAGTTCTCATCAGATTAATACACAAATTGGGTTCCAAGCCTTACCCAGCCTTGTCACTGGCTTTTTTAATCTTATATATGTGATGCAATACTTCAGTGCTGTAAAGGATTAAATCCTTAAACCCTGATACAGCAGAGCATCTAAGCAAGTAAGCTCAGTGAGGCAAGCAACCAAATATGAGATGTGACATCCATGAAGAAAGTCACACTGTGAGAAGTTTAGTAGAGGTTTCTACAGTTAAATTTCAAACATACAGGATTATAGGAGGAGAAGGAATAACCTAGATAAGGCAAAAATAAATGAAGTATTGTGCTGAAGCCAGAGTAACGGAGGATACTGGGACCTGATTAATTCATAGATGGATAATTTTTCTATACACAACTTAGAGTTGAAGAGAGGAAGTAACTCACCAGTACTAAAGGATGATAAAACAGATGGTTGTATTGTAGACATCAACACTCGTCAGGAATCTGGACTGTTTTGTTTAGAACACATGGTACAAGATTGACTGGTAGTGCGAGGAAATACTGTGAACAAGTTTACAAAATTTAACATAGATCTCATTCCAAAAACAGGCTTTCTGCTTCACAAACCAAAATAACTTCATCAAGTTTAATGCCCAAACCCAACCAAAATAATACACAACGCTGCCTCTAAATAATTACATTTTTGCTGGTCTTGCCGCAAAATCATGCAATTTCATGAATTCTGTACTATTTCAACATCAGAAACATGTAATCTGCATATTTGTATACGCTAGTTAGCACACATTTTCTAGACTTTCACATCAGTAATAATAGTAACATATTTTTAAAAGAATTGCTAGCATGGATGAGTCTTGTTCACATACAGAGTACATAACAAACATGAAACTAGATGTATTTTGTAGGGGTTTTGGATGTTACCAAGAGCTTCTGGCACAGTACAACTTCCTTCTATGCTGCCACTCCAGATCACAGATTTGCGAAAAACAAAACACGTTCTCATTTACTTTCAAGTCTGTGGTATACTGTATCTAGTATGGAATTTCTCCGTAAGCAAAATTCACTTAGGTAAAGCATTATTTACTAATCAAGTGCTTGGTAATACATTAAGCAAGTCAAATACCTCATATACAATCAACAGTGTACTTTCCAAGGACTGTAGAATGTCTATTCTTTAGGGATTAAGAATTGCCTACCACAGTGAGACACACAAAATACCAATACCTGGATTCTTTCCAAACAGTCTTACTTGAACGCCAGATTTCTTGTAAATGACTATTGGTTCTGTAATATGCTCTGCAATTCTAATAATCAGTTGTAAAAAGGTTTCATTTGCATGTGACAATATGGGGCAACATCCACTACAAGGAAATCTAAATACATTAAAACCTACCTGACATAAATAATAACTTTCATTGGTTTCTTTTTCTGCACGATAGAACACTTGAAAATATACACATACAGAAAATATTAAGCTGGAGAAATTAATCTAATTTGCAACCAATTAAACAGTTGAAATATAAAATCAATTGGAATAGCAGCAAGTTATATTCAGATATAAATGGTATTTTTATATGTATTCACACATACACATAAAATAAATTACTTACTACCAAACTGTATGATTGGTGCTCATCCAGAACACTGGCTTGGTAAAGAAATGTATATGAATACAGTGGTTTATATACCAAGGTATACTAATACCGATGTACACTGAAATGTAGAGATTACAATCTGGAACTTGTGGCCAGCCTTTCTTAGATATAGATACTGCATCTACCATACAGAACAGAGTGTCTGATCCTACTCTAACAACAGCACTCCCAGGGGTATCCCCCGTCATATGGAAAGTCACATCCATATGTACATTAAAACAATGCTAGCCACATTTTATCCATTAAAAAACCAAAACAACTTGTTATGCAAAATATAGCGAGTTTGACATTACTTTGTGAAAAACTTGAGAGAAGATATAAGGTTATAGATTAGTATAAACACACATGATGTGTTATTGGATAATTATCCTGAACAGTTCTGTATGTATTTTGAAATGTACTTTAGTACAACATTTACACAGCTATCTATAATTGATCTAAACATGACTAAATCTGGATATGTGTAAAAATTCTGTAACACAATATTTGCTTTTAGGAAGTCCAGAATTACCCAAGACATAAGCATCATAAGATCCTGTTTAAAGTTACTTAAAAACCTCTTGCGTACATCATTGCTTAGAATTTTAAAAGCATGAAGTGCAACAGACATACTATTTTTTCATCTAAGATATGTTCACACTGGCATATTTTTTTCCATAACAAAAAACTTCTATACTCGTTTAGTCTGAGTGGCTTTTATCTTATACCAACAGAAACAATAAAATCAAAGAGAAAGAGAAGTGGCTCCAAGAGTTGTCCTCATAAAGGAAAAAACTATGTTAGCTCACAGTAATTAAAAATGCAGTCATAACATTGGCTGCAGTATAACCTAGACGTGCCTGTTCTAGCTTCAGAATAATTTGCTGGGATACTGGTAGTGATCTAGGTGGGGCAGCACAGAGCTCAGCAGTGGTTAGCAAAATAGTCTATTTCGGGCAGTCAGAAGCTCAATGGAATTGAAAGCTTTACAATAGCAATACAATTTGAATCCTTACACAAGATTAGCAAATCAAATGTATAACTATGCTTCCTTGTAGTCCTTAATTCAGACTACGTGCTTGGATGAAAAGTGCCTTCCCTTCCCTAGGTTTTGCCTTTATGTTTATAGGAGTTAATGCTTTTGCTCTTCAAAAGGCCCATATGTGAATAAGACTGGCATGTCAGATCAACTATTACTTTTTGATCTAAGAGCCACTCCTGTAGGCTTCTTTGAAATCTGATATTAGATTCAGTTTTGCTGTAATCTTAGCTCAAGCTGCAAGTTAAATACTGACCTTAATTTAAGTGCTATCTATACATTAAAAAACCCAAAACCCTTGCCTGATATGGCACAGGAAAATTGAAGGACACATAAAGGTCAATTTACACAACTCATCAGTTGCTCACACCACCACTTCTTCCTGTGGATACTTGTTTACAATGCTTATATGCTACTAGCATTTCACAGTTGTTCGCAATTACTTCCGTGTCTCCAGAACAAATGATCCACTAATAATTCATAGAGTAGCAAAATCCACTGTAATAAAAGAATCCAGGAACTATGCACATGAATTAATCCCAGCACACACAAATGAGTGGATTTCTTGTAAGGACACATTATCTCACAGATCACTTTGCACTGTGGTCCCTGTTTAATCTAACTTGAAAACAAAAGTTACACAGCAGAAGAAAAAAAAAAAAAAGGCTGTTGTCTGGAGACAAGGAGTTCACCATGGCTGTCCTTACTGTGCGGTTTCTCTCAGTACCCACAGATTGTCCACATCAACTCAGACTCATTCCTGTTCTTACGCCAGCAGTAGTACGAGGACATAACGGAGGCGGTTTGCATCTTCCTCACCAAGTGTCAGAGTCATGTACAACCATCAGCACAACTTAGGGCAGTTCTCCAGATTCTCCAGTTTGAGCTCCTGTTCTTATAAATTACTACAAGAGAGCTGGCTATCTGTACACAAAAGCAATCTGACTGCTCCCTTCCCTCAAATTACTTCTGTGCTCAGACTGCATACAGGGGCCAGGAATGCAGAGGCAGGATGCTATAGTGGCTACGAGGACAAACAACAGAGAACCAGCATACAGGGAGGAAGATGAGACCTTCTTGCTCTCTTGTACTCCAAAATCTGCACATGGGGTACAGCAGACTAAAAAAATGGCTCCTAAATGTAGAATCACTACATGATCATGCTGACATGTTAGGAAAAAAACCAACCCAGTTACAATCCATTTATTTTTTCTCAGGTAGGAAATGAGACTTAAATCAAGATAAACACTAATGTCTAAGAAGATTAAAGAAGTTCCATTGAAAAATTTCCTTCTAAAATCTTGATCTGTGAATAGAGATGTCACTACAATATTGTAAGATACGCTTTGTTATCTAATTGCTCTCATAAATAAATAAAGCAATGTTACCGCACAGAATGAAAATAAGCTCTACAATCTACTTCAATGCATTTCTTTACCCAGGCTTGAAGACAACAGCAACATAAATCAAAGAAAAATTACTCCAGACGTTTCTAGCCTACACTTCAATCTGTAGTGGCATCTGTAGTGGAATCAAAGGAGGGAAAGGAATACCCAAGTAAGAACTACTAAATGTGCTAAAGCTCTCAGTAGCGTGAAGAATACTTTTGATACATAACAAGTGAGGTAACAAAAGAAAAAAAAAATCATCCATAGAACAAATGCTGTGACATAAATCTCTAGCAGGGGTGGCAACACAAAGCTCCTAGAGGTTACCAAAAGGGGAGGTGGATGGGTGGATGTGTAAAATGTCAAGCAATTTTGTTATGCCATTGTGTCTGGCCATGACAGACAACAGGATCAGTCTTATTTGTAGAAAGCAGCAAGCTTTGGCTCTTTCCTATTCCCCATTGTAAAGGTCAGACACTCTTATCTGAAATATCCCAATATATTTTCCTGTCTTGAGGTTTTTTTAGTGATCCTTTAGCTATTGCTCTGGGAATCTTACAAAAATGCCTTGAAGACAGAACGACCTTCTCGTGTCCAAAGATAAGACGTGTACCTTCAACCTTACAGAGAAGAGTTGAATAGCACTAAAACAGCACTCTTGAGAGAGACAGGCTTGCATAGCTTTCAGAAGAGAAGCTCACAAGGAGTCCTACTGCTGCCTTCTGTGACCTAATTGAAGGGTGTATAAAAGATAAAGTCAAACTCTTCTCAGGACTGCATTAGATAAGGCAATGGACACAAGTTGTAACATGGGAAGTTTTGGTTAGATATTAAGAAATTATTCATCACGAAGACAGTCAAACCTTGGAACACGTTAGTGAGGGAAGATGCAGATTTTCCATCCTTGGAAATGCTCAAAACCTGACTGGACAAGGCCTTGAGCAAACTAATCTAAGGAGACTGTGCTTTCAGTGGTGGTTTGAATTAGACAAATCTCCAGAGACTCCTTCCAATCTATATAATCCTGTGGTTGTTGACCAGGCATTCCTCTTGACGGAAACAGAAGGTGGAACAAAAATTCAAGAAAATAATCCTGTTAGTGTATCTCTGGTTACTCTGAAGCCTTTTCTTAAACAGGTGCCATGTTTACCTCCACCCTGTTGCCTTGTCACAAACCTGGAAGAGAGGTGCAGGGACTGCTGCCATGGAAGCTTTGGCACCCTTCTGGTATGAGGGGCAGAGTAGAAACCATGGTCCACAGTAATATAAAGAAATTAGAGACAAACTTAATGAAGAAGAGTACTCTCACAAACCTACCCATTTAATACTATGCTATTTACATTACAGAGTGTTGTTCAATGAATGCAAGAGCACCAGTTCTCATCCACATCAAAGAGAGGTCAGAAAGCTTTGCATAAGAAGAGTGCCCATCCTGTCCTGATGGTCCTAATTTTTCTATCTCTGGTGTCTGAGATACACACAATACCAAGCATGGAAAACACTTGTGCTATCAGTGGAATGACATCTCTTAGGTCTTCCCAAAACGCTTGTGCTACTATTACAGTCCAATATCTTTACTGCAAAGCTGAATTATATCAGGGGATACCAAAACAGAAAATTTTCACCTTTGTCCCATGTTTTATGACATCTATGTACAAGGAGTGATAGACATTTGCCCCTAAAAATAGAAATAGCACTGTAGCACGAGTACTTCCCACAAATTTCACAGCTAAGAAAGGAACACTGCTAGTTACCACTTTACTTTTTTGCAGTTCACTATTTCTAGTAAATTTTGAAAGTACTCTTTAAATGGGCAGTGTTCCTTTACTTCAGTGCTGTAGGGCATTTCTTGACAATCAGGAGGAAGTAGGAGAAATGAAATGAGCATTACTTTCAGCAAAAGCTGAGTCACAGTTACATTTCACTATGCAACACCCTGCCCTTTGTGCCCTTCTGCTCACAGGCTGCAGCAACCTTCCACTGTCTACAAGTTGAAAGCCATGTTCAAAAAACCAAACAATGAAATCAGCAACATTTGTAACGTGTCACATGGATCTGTGAGCATGATTTTGGGAAAGTTCCAACTTTAGAAAACATTGCTCCTACTATTCCAATTATGTGGCAACTTTTTGTTTACATGATTTATTTGTAATACTGTGTAGGGGTTTCATCCTGAAAATAAAAATGATATATTACTGGAAATTGAGTAACAGTGACAATGGCCACTAATGGTCCTCCGTTGTGTGGGTGCATATTAGGAACTGCAGAGATTTAATCAACACACATTTATTATGTCATACTGTGACCAACTGATCGAAGTCAATGGAGAGACTTGTGCTGCTTTCAATAGCATTCGGATCAAACAAGCCATGATGCAAAAGCAACCCAACCCCAAAACAGTTGCTATCGAACCCTTGGGTACATGCTGAATAAGGATGACTGAAGTTCCCAAACTGACCTATTGCCTGTGAATAGTCAGATTCTCAGACTTCTGCACACTCACAAATAAAGTTAACTGCCAATAAAATCTGGCAGCTGTTTCACCTTCATGTTGGTTAGCATTTACATACCCAGGCTTCGCAAACAATGCTAAAAACCATTGTCACTGTCGAAGACCTGTATATGTTAGTGCATCTGCTAATGCTTCTGGCTTATTCACCAACAAACTGAAGTTATTTAAGATGTAAGGAGTTAACATCAGCAAGCAGAAGAAAAAATGTATGAGCAAACCTCAACAAAAAGCAGCCTCAACCTCTTGCTAAATGAACATATCCTTTGTGTATGAACTATAGTGACAAAGCTATAGAAGCCCATATATGCCTGTGTTTTTGTATGGATAATGTATTTTTGCACATTTACAGTTCAGGGTATAGGGTCAAGCTATTACTACACTTTTATGGTCAGCTTATGTTATCACCAAATTTATCTTAATGGAAAAGTGTAAGCATATTGTACAACCATTTTTTTTGCTCTATCCTCTTCTAAACCAGAACTTCTCAGTTTCAGAAATGTTAAAGATAGGTTTAGATTATGCAATATGAGCTTGTATATTGTCTCAGCCATAGTTCCAACATGAACTCAACTAATCACAGCAGCACTGTGTCACACCAGAGACTCAAACTAGACACTCTGCTGTGACACACGAGTATCACAAGCTTGTTCAGAACTTGGGTATCTGCATGTGCACGACTAGATGGTACAGGCCTCCATAGTGTAAAGTTGCTTCCAATCTGCATCCATAAGTACACAGCAAAACTTTATGTACAACTCATACTCTGTATTATAAGAACACAAATTATCAGAAAGTTAACTAATATCCAACATCCTAAAGTGGAAGTTATCAGAAAGCTGACACAAGCAGAAAGGACACACTATCTGTCCTGGTTTTGCTGGAATAGAATCACAGAAACAAATTTCTATCCAGGAAAGCTGCATTTTTTAGAAGACAGCAGCACCCAATTTGGTGGGAAGAAAGTTGATAAGACACTTTGTTTTAGTTCATGGCCAGCCATGGTATGTGGGTTCCCCTAGCGATCAAAGTCTTTAGCAGCTCCAAGTTAACCAGGTGCTAAAGCTAGGAGGAGCGAAAGCCAGGGCAGCTGATCTAAGCCAGCCAACAGAAGTAATTAATACCACTTATGTCACATTCGCTATAAACTGGAAAGTTTGCAGGGGATGGTCCCTTTCCTCAACAGTTGCCATCCCTGAGGGTCTTGCCAGTCATTCTGCTCCCGAGGCCTGCTCTCCTGCTTGTTGTGACCACAGCACCTTCACCGGAGCTGTGGCGCCCGCAGTGTCTGACATCTAGCTGGGAGTATGCAACTCACAACCACTACATGGGATGAGTATAATTGTGTTTTATAAAGTAATTAGTATTACTTTTTAATTATTATTTAATTAAACCCGCTTCCATTTCAACCCACATCTCCTTTTCCTGATTCTCCTTCTTGGGTGGGGAGGGGTCACAGAGTGTTAAAACAACTGCCTATATGGAGACACTGCCATATTTGAATGTTATGCAATTCATCACTAACACAATTGTCAGTGTAACTCACAAAACCTCAGGTAATCTCTAGTGTCAGTTGTTATAAGACTTCTTCATAAACCATTAAGCTTAGGAGAAAAGGTATCTGAAGATACCCACAAAGGATAGAAGTGGCTTTCAGCATATTCTCAGCATACAACGAAAACAAAGGAGACTGTGCAGAAAGGGTAGAAAATATTTATTCCTCTGCACAACTGTTGTCCTTTTTGCTGCATTGTTATAAACTTATAATCCAATTCTGTGAGAAATAAATGCTTTTTAATAGGTCTAAGTATTTAGCAAAAGCAGGCAAATACCATGAGAGTCATCTTCCCAAACATATTAACAGCAAAACTGAGATTGAATGAATCATGAGTTAACTCTACAACACACTGAAGGGACAGTTTATAGTAACTAGTTGTCCAGATTGTAGGTCTTATTAAAAATAAGAATATCATCACAAAAAAAAATTGTTATAACTGCTAGAGCACTATAATAAACCAGAAACTGTCAAGCTCATCTTTGAGAAACATTACATGGGAGGAAAATAAACAAAACTGAAAACAACTCCAAGTACATTCCTTATTTCTGTTACTACAAAGAATATAAATCAACACCTACAGCACTAACACATTTCAATACCTAGCCTATGGGTGCAGCTAACCCACTTTGGTACAGAAGTGATTAGCTTCAAAAACCACTGTTCTTCTCTTTCTTAGCCTCATGAAGCACATTGTAACTGGACAAGAACCTGCAAGGCAACACTTTGAATATCGTACCTTAGAACACACATTTCCTCAATGCAAAATCAGAAATACTGATTAAAAAATGTGCCACCTTGTTTTATGGTTCAAATGCACTATAAAAAAGTGTTCCCAAGAAACATCTGGTTTGTATTCACACCAGTTTGGTTTAAATACATATGTCAACAGATAATCCCCATATTCCAAGTCTGAGTGAAAACAGACCTTTTCAGCAAATGCAGCCTCACCCTAATTCCTTCTGAATAAGTGCTAATTTCTACTTTATTGGGTGCAGAATGTTATTCACTAGTGATAAAACTCTCAATTAACTTAAAAAAATCTTACTTTTAATAATAACTTATTATTGATTATTTAAATTTAATTAATTTTAAATAATCATTATTGATTATTAATAATCTCTCCATTGTCACTGATCTCAGTGGCACAGGAACATATTCTAAGGGAACATTAAATAAGCATATGGCTTTTTAGATTTTAAATTATATTTTTCAGAGAACTGACAACAAGAATAAAATTGAAGCCTAATAACCTTTTTTAAAATTGCACTTATTTTCCACAGCTGAAGACTGCTTCTGTTCACTGCTAAATAACTTGGCATTTAAGCAGAAACATCACAAAACAACAAAACGCTATAGCAGTTACGAAGTAGCAAAAGGAATAAAACCTGGATTTCTTTATCTGCATTTTCAAGCCCTTACAAAGACTGCACTAAAGACGGCATAACTACCCAGGAGGCAGGCAGGATACTACACTGTAATCACAGTTATTAAAAGCACTCTGAAGTACAAAAGTTAAAGCAAAACCAGACATTTTTAAGTACTGTGTTTAGAACAGCACAAAGATTAAAAATCACTATTTTTCCGGATTACAAAGGGCCATAAGCTACCATGATGAATCACTGCAATTAATTTTTCTAAAGTGTGAATAAAACAATGATAGATTATCTGAAGTGAAATAAAAATAAGTTTTCAGTAGAGTCTTGAATAACATTCAAGCAGTGTGCAATTCAATCCGTAAAACCCACTTCATTATTTACAACTTAAATCAAATTAAAAAGCTCAAAAATATCAACTTATAATTAGGCATGCTGTATCACTGAAATGCATTTTTAAAAGTAAGTTAGTGATTTTACTGGGAGGAGGAAAGAACCAAGCTTTTGAGGGAAATCTCTCTGTTCCAGAAAGTATGCAAAATTAGCCAAAGCTAATTACAAAGCCTTAGGAGACCCTGCTTAGAACAACATAGATAAAAGAAGTTATCAGAGTTCAAACACAAATCAAGGACGAGAAATGGAATTTAGATACCTGGTACTAGAGAGGAAAAGCAGTAGACTACAAACAAAATCAGTACATTGAAAGGATCTTAAAAGTAGTTACTAAAAAGGAGTAAATTTTTAAAAGAATCTTCACTTTTAACGTTGTGTAGGTTGTGCGTTTTAGCAGCCAAACCCACGGCTTTTGGTCACACCTCAATCCATATGAAGAAAGGAAACCAAGAATGAGCAAACTCTCCCATCCAAGAACCTACACACCCAGTCCTGCATCACTTCGGTTAGCAAGAACTGCCACTGAGCAAAACAGGGACAGGATCACGCCCCACTTGGAAAACAGCTTTATCTTATTTGCATTACTTTTAAAAGAAGGGCAGAAAGAAGATACCGTCTCAGAATCATTCAATTAAAAAAATACTTTGGGATTAAAACATGCAGAAAAGTCAAAGAAATGAAAGATCACATTCTCACAAAGCAACGATTTTCTCCTCCAGTGTAAGTTGTATCATGCATTTCTGCTGGGAATGTTTAAATATATTGCCTTGACGTGTGTTCATGCATGGTTGTGCTTCTGCTGTGCATTCAACTGAATGAGTAATAGATTAAGGATTTCTTCTATGCATTGTGCTCACTTAAGATAAATGTTCCACAGTACACAGTGCTTTGTTGTTTATGGAAGTTTCAAACTGAAAGTCGTGATCTGTTGAGTCCATTTTCAACTTCTCACGTGTAGTAAGGCATTCCCAAGCAAAAGACAAGTTCCAAAGAATGTATGAACCTAAACAGTTGTAAAAACAGGAGCCCTTGGGGAAAACAATGCTTTTTAAAACTTGTTTTAAACTTCTTTACACAACTGTTCCTGCTTTGCGAAATATATTTCCCATTGTGATTTACAGTATACTGCAGCTGTTTCTTTGTGAAATTAACTATTAAAGTTATCCACATTTTTAAAATAACAGTTGAAAACCAGAGTTCCAGACCTCTGACAGTCCTAGATAAGGGCAAATACCATGCCAGAGCAAATAAAAAAGACCCAGTGGATATAGAGGAAGTGACAGGAAGTTTTGGAAGAAACAAACAGAACAGAACAAAAGTGTCAAAGAGCCTGACCTGCATCAAGAAGATTTATGTGAAACATTTTGACTTTAGTGTCTTGGAAACTTTGATTTGGGGGTGGGGAGGGAGGCAAGGGCAGGAAGGATAAGAATGGAAAACACAGCAATAGGGCTTAATCTATTTCTGAACTCTCTGAGTCACATTTAATGTAAACTTTCGAGTTACACTGTTGGTAAACAGCAGTAGCAACAACAAGAAGTTCAAAAATTCTGTAATGATAAACACGACCACGTTAACAGTCCTACACTGACCTTGTGAATGGACTAGCTGACAAAAGGACAATTAAAAATGAATAGACTTATGAAATAGTTTAATGTCAAATGAAAAGCTATGATAACCTAGTGATATAAATTAAAGCTTGATTAACCCACAGGTAACTATCACAAAATTTGTTAGAGCTCCATGCTTTGAACTCTTACTGAGATTTGACAACAGAAATAAAAAGGGGATTTTTTTTATAAGCTGTTCAAATATTCAATAATGTAACAAATGCCACAAATGGAATAAATATATTTGTGAGAGTAGTAGACTACAGCAGATTGTATTAATAGCTGTATAGTTTCAGTTCATGAAGATGCTGCAATATCAGTTCTGCAGAAAGCAGCAGAAGGTCAAAAGGAAGAGGTAAAGCCTTTAATATGAAATTTCTATTTATCTTAGGTATTTACATGATAAACAGTCTTAATGTTATGCTTACCATGTTGCTATGAGGTACAAAAGGTACTATATTTGTCAGAAAGCATTAAATTACTTACCAAAAGCACCCTGTGGTAGACTGCACATTTCCTAAGTTTCTTGCTCACATCTTAACTACTCTTTTCTACCTGAAAAGAAAAATGCTCAGGATCACTGATAATTCTGCTTACACTTGCACGGGGAAAGGCAATTATCACCTAAGGATTAAGATAAAATAATGTCTTCATTTCTCAAAAAGCCATCAATTTTTGACTTCGGTGCTGCAAGAAAAACAGGAGACTGCCATGAAGAAGAAAACTACGGGATACTGACTTAGTGCCTATGCTTGGTCAAGGGCTGTTCATAAGTAATAGCAGAACTGCATACACTGAGGGGTTTGTCAAACTTTTTTCTAAAACATTAATTGTCTCATATACCTTCATCACCCAGACTATACCCACTTCTACAAAAGCTTTTTTCATGTCCCTTCTTGAATCCCATCTTCCCTCATTAGATTCACAACCACAGTAATAAATAGCTGTAAGGGTAACTGCCATCCTCCACCTTGCATAACCTAACGATCTAACGAGAAAATAATATTTCAAATACATTTCAAATGTATCATGCTTTCCTTAGAATGAAAAAGCCAGACTGCAAGAACTGACTTGACATTCAGCTCTGGTTCATACCTTATGACTGCAAAGGAGAGAAAGTAGCACCTTTAAGTAATTTGCCATTTAAGTCTCCCATTTACTTTTCTTGGAGAGCTCCCACAGAAGAAGGAAGACAACCACAAATCAGAAGTGTAACATAGCCAAATCTCTATAGCCACAGGAAAGATGCAATTATAATTTAGCAACAAAACAGCAACTCTTCCAGGCAGAACTAAATCACAAACATCATACTGAGAAACAAAAATCACTCCTCTTTTCATTCTACCCTCAGGCTTATAATTAAAGGAAACTCAAAAGAGATCCTCTTTATTTCTATTGCTTGAAGACAAAGAGCCTTGTTGAGTCAGGGAATACTTATCTCTTTCTTAACTTCCACAAGAAACTCCTAGTCTGCCCTCAAAATGGATTCCAGACACAGAAAGCAATAGAAGAAAAAAAATATACATATTAATCAGATCAATAGATCTAAATTGTGAAAAGTATGTGGACCTTTGTAAGTCTTGTAAGACTTAAAATACCCTGATTACATTAAAAATCTAAGTGGTTTTAAAGAAAAGGGTAATTAGCACTTGGAAATGAGGAGGGGCCTTAATCCTGGAATTTAAAGGTGATGATTTGGCTGTTAATTATTGCCTATGGGAAAGCAAAGGGCTAACAGGAAGAATAATGACAAAATTAAGTACTAAATGTATGTTTCTGTTGAAACCATAATTTTAAAGCATCCACCCGAGTTAAAAAAGTTAAGCTCTGGGCTTGTGATTTGGAGGCACTCTATTGGTCCACTTGGATCACTTTGTGGAAATATTCTCCAGCTGCTGACCAGCCATTTCTGTCCTTCAGCTTGTGAGAGTGACCTCTAATGCCTGGTGGCTGTTTGGGTTCATCCCAGTAACTTCCCTGAGGACATTTGGTATATTGAGCAAGTATGTCACATTATGGGATGTGAATGAGTAGGATCCATAGATGGTGGTAGCTCTGCTGTAGAGGGTATTTATTATGCAAGCCACACATTGTCTGCCTCTGCTCCATACCCAGTGACTTCCAGGACAGATGTTTATGACTGGGCACCACCTGAAAGCTACAAAGGGCAAATGGAAAATTCTGGGAAAGCTTCACTTCAAAACATAGGACTTTTTCAAGGATAAAGGGATTATTTCAGTATTTTCCAGAGAGGTTCTAGTATAGCATAGAAACACAGAATCACATAATATTAGGAGTTGAAAGGGACCTCGAAAGTCCATCTAGTCCAACCCTCCTGCCAGAGCAGGATCACCTAGACTGGGTCACACAGGAACGCGTCCAGGTGGGTCTTGAGGGTCTTCTCCTCCAGAGGAGACTCCACAGCCTCTCTGGGCAGCCTGTTGCAGTGCTCTGTCACCCTTACAGTAAAAAAGGACACGTGAATAGTACACCACAGATTTTTCTTTTAGAGTTACAGTAAGCTTTGCAATGGCATTCTGGTAGTTCATGCAAAAGACTGTTTCCTTGTCGGCATACATCTCACCTTATAACGGTGACGTATGCACTGTAAATGTCCCGTGCAGAGGAGATGCAGTGTTATCTCCAGAACTGACAATATATCCCGGGGCTGTTTTACTCCACTTACAGCAATTACTTGTGCAACTACGTGTATATTGGTCCAATTCATTGTGCAACTATGTGTACCTTGGTCCAAACACCATTCTGTCTGACAGGTGTGTTCACAGTAGCATGTAATCAGAAACAGCTTAATGGAAAAACAGCAGCTATTAAATTTCTAGAAACTGATTAAGTAATCCAGGTTTTTGATAGAGAACAGCTTTATCACCCTGATTTTAGGAACAGCACAAGATTTGTTAGCATAGGTTTGTAGAATTTCTTTAAAACAACCAAAGGAAAAATACTTGTATTCCTGAAAGCTTGTCTGCTTCTCTCCTCTCATCCTCTGTAGGACTTGAGCTAATAAAAAGCGTAGCTACTCTTCACAATCCATACCACCTTTCCTTGGAATCCTCTGCAACAGCAGTATTTAGCTTAAGCTTGCACTGCACCATGCTATCACTATGCTGCACCACAAAGCACTTCAAACTGAACAAGCAACCTCTGCAAACATATGCCACTTTACTACAAGGAAAGATTGAAAAAGAAGGATCACCCACAACTATTCAACTACCTTTTCTAGCACACTGCCACACATGAAGGGCTGAATCCCTACTTTCTCCAATTTTCAAATCAAGACTTTGGTTAAACATATCCAAAAACAATTGAAAATAATCTCAAATGAACTGCTTAGTTAAATTGTGGAATGAAAATATTTCCATGTTCTGGTCTAGATTTAGTTCTACCCCTTTATCTTTTAAATACAAAAAAGATGAGTTTAAGAGCTTGTGCATGCTGATGTGGGATAGAAGTCGGCACACCCTTTTTGCCTTCAGGCAGTTGTAATCTACTTTCCAGCTCTTTTCTAGAGACCTTTATTTGGTGCTTACTGCATAACTCTTGGTGAATTTTTCTGTCTTTTACCTACTCACAGTCACTGGCAGACCAGAAGCTACTTGCTGATGATGTGGTTCAAGTTCTCTGTTTCACACGGCCCAGCATATTTTCCTTGAGCTCAAACACACTGAGAAGTTGCCATCCCAAGCTTAAGATCTATTTGCTGCCTGGTCAATCTACAGAAGGCAACAGCTTTGTGAGACAGGCACACACTTTCAGACTTCTATGCACAATTTCTCAAAAAAAAAAAAAAAAAAGCCACATGCAGAAAGACCCGGCAGCTTTATAATATCAAATTCCAAATTTTGAAATAAAATGAGTTACAGTAACAAGTGGGTAAGCCTTCTCTACCAACCACTACTATTAAAAGCTTGCACATGTAGCCCGATGTTCTTTCAAGCATACAATCATTAGAGTAGGGTTTTTTTGTTTGTTTGTTTTTTGATGTAAGGTGATCTGATTCTTGGAAAAAAGGCAAAAGAGCTAAGGCCACCTCCTGCAGGGGAGTTTAAACACTCCCAGGCTTTGGCCTTTCAAAGAAAAGAGTATATGGCCACAAATGACACAGAACATCCTCTGGCCGCTCTTGACAGAGACAAACTTGGCAACTGGAATAGAAATGAAACAGCATCCTTATAAGATTCTAGATGTAAGCTACTGCTGTCATTGCTGTAGTTAAGTGAAAGACTGTAACATAAATGGCATCCCCGGCGTGACACTTATGTAATAATTAATTGCAGGGAATGTCATGTTTCAGTGGGCGTAGAAACTCCCGCCCCGGGTAGTATGTCACATTACTGAGGAGCACAGTACTGGAACGAGAGGACCACGGATTGCTCTTCACTCCTCTCGGTGTGACAGCGTTATCTTTTCACACAGCATCCCGCAAAGGGAGGTTAAGCAACGTCGCAGGCTTCCTAGCCGATGCCAAATGAAGGAAAGCCGATGGGATCGCACGAAGAAACCCCTCTCTGTTTCCAGAGCTATAAATTCAGCCGGAGCTGTTGACCCCCATGACTCAGAGGCAATGACTACCTGCAGAAATCAGCGGCTCCCCGCCCCGTGGGGCAGATAGGGCTGTACCGGGCCTGGGCTCTCCGCCCGCCCGCCCTCCCCTCAGTCTGGGCGGTGAACGGCGCTGCTACCACCCGGCCGGCCCGGCTCC
>NW_010179374.1:0-7261 GCF_000695765.1 Mesitornis unicolor
CCCCGGTGCCGGCTGCCGCTGCCCGGCCTCGCACGCCCCGCGCTGCCGGCGTTCAAAGATGCGGCGTTCCCAGTACGGTACCGCAAACGTTTCAGGAACGGGACTGGCCGCGCCTGGGAGTTGGCAGCGGCCCTGGAGGCGGACGGGACGTTCGGGATGGTCGCAAGTGCTCGGGGACGAGGAGCGCCCAGTTCTCCCGTACCCAGTACCCCCGACACGACTGGCGGACTGGGTCTGTTGCCGAATGCTCTTAATGCTGTCACAGCACCATTAACGTTTGGGTGTTTCAGAGAAATGGTTGTCAGACTGACAGTTTTTTTCCTCCTAACATTTCCATATTTAAAAAATGTGTTTTGTGTTTAAACCTCCAGATGGAGTTTAAAAAAAAAAACAAAACAAAAAAACAAAACAAAACAACCTACAACTGGAAAGAATGCGGTGTTTAGTGTTTTGTGATCTCACAGCTTTGCTCATGTCATCCTTGTGCTGAGGAGAGGGCTAATGTATTTTAGAAGTTCAACACATGTAACTGTACAATACAGAACAGCTTTCAGTGTTTAGCTCACACTTAGCTCTCCTTTCCTTCAAATTGTTTCATTAGTGCTTTGCTATTTCATAGCTTCTGATCCTGAATACCTCTCTCATGTATGTTCTGACAGTTTTAGGGTCCCATTTCCTTAACTTTGCTCTAAGTCTTCCTCTTCCCCTCTTACTTATCAGAGCATAATCTGACACTTGCCAAAGGAGCACTTTGTAGCCTGTGCACAGAGGCACAGACTAGCTGTAGAGTATGCGCATCAGGAACAAACAGGACAGTAGCTGGAGAAATTACAAATAGTTCAGTGCAGGCTGTATAACCTGCTCTGACCTCAGTGCTGGCACAGCTGCACTGTTAGCAGCACTCATCTTCGTAGAGCTCAGATTAACTCGCATATCCACGCCGTGCATAATGCTCCTGGCTGCAGCACAGACATAGCCAATGCCTGATTATTGCCAGAATGCTGACAGAAATTAATCCTTCAGGTTTCTGTGCATTGCTTCATCTCTATGTCTTCTGTTGCTGTTATTGTTTACGAGAGGGGGGAAGGCAGTGCCCCCGTGTCTTTCTGAACATGTGTAATTCACCTCATGTAACTTCTTTTGCTCTCCCTTATCCTGCTCTGCTCTGGATTTTCTCCTTCCTTTCTCTGTCTCATTAACTGTCACTGATGCTCGTTGGTGCTTCAGCTGCTCTCTGTCCTTTATTTTGTGATTTATCTCTGTCCTGTATTTGTGGTTGTATTTTTGTCTCATCATTCTTTGACTTCTATGAGAATAGAAAATTCTCATGCCTCTTTGGAGCTACTTAGTTCTGTAAATATCCTTTTCAAAATTCTGCCTGGTATATTATTATTGGTTTCTGTAAAATGCTTTGTGTAACAAGGACATTACAGAACTGTGATTTCAGTTCTCTTTAAGCAGATGGAGGTTCAGTTAACAAGCTCCATTTAAATATTTAAATTTTTCTTTTGCTGAAATCTCACTGTTTCTTGGTTTGGTGTTCTCTTGTAAAAAGGGGTAAAAATTGACATCACTTTGACAGCAAATACAATTCTCAATGAGGTAAAGTAGATAAGAAGTAGTCAAGAGTAGGAAGACATTGAGGTGTTGTATCTATAGGTCCTTGGTAAGTACGGCTAAAGTCACAGTGATATTTAGTTTATAAAGTGACTGTTCCAATGCTGTCCTTCTTGTGTGTGTTTTACCTTACAGCAGGAAAACAGTTGTCATGCAGATGTATGTACAAAAGCAATGCCAATCTTTGCTTGGCAAAAGTGCAGGTTTTGCAACTATAGGGAAGCTGTGGTGTGAACACTGCTGCGGTGAAGCGATACTTGATAACAAAAATTAGCTGTGCAAGTATTTCAAAACGAGAAAGTGAACAAGCGGTAAAAGACCCTTTGTCAGGTCTTGTGAGCAGTATCTATTCTTTAAGCTGCTGCCAGTAGATATTCCAAGTACTTTTAAGTCTCTAAAATAAGGTCTCTTTATTGACATTATGATTTTTACCCCTATTGATTTGGAAATCGTTACTTATCATAGACCATGTTTTGAAATGAAAAGCACCTTTTGGAGTGTGGAAATGTCAGAAGACTGTGTACTTGTTCGTGTCACTGGCTGATGTAGCCAGTGTCTTGCAAGAGGGACAAATCTAGCTTGCAAGACCAAAGGGCAGGGACAAAAAAAACCAACCCAGAGTGAAATCTTGAGTTTTGAAGTGACAGCTGTTTAAGCATCTCTTGAACTACTAGTTCCTTTCAATTGATACATACAAACAGTGAGAATTGATACAGGTAGATTAAATCTACATCAGTTCAGGTGTTTCCTTTATAACTATTTCTTTTTTAAGTTTACATAGAATAGGGACCTTCTTGCCTTCTCCCTGACTCCCAGGTCTCTTACTGTGCTGCAGTGACACCTTGAGATGAATGAGATTCTTCCATTTGATCTGTGGTGATAGGAAGTCCTGAAAATAACACTGAGGATCCCAGCATGGATTGCCAAGTGGACCACATCTTGAACGTACTAAATGTGTGCATTCAATACAGCGTTACACAATCTGGATCATTCTGCGTGCTTCTTTCTGTTGTCTGAAGGTTGAGATTTTATTGATAAAATATGGGAAGTATTGCTTTTGTGTGGTGGTGGGAGGAACGGCTTACAGTTTGTCACACCTGCCATGTAGATGATCTGCGCTGAGGTGTTTTGTTTGCAAAGTTCTGCACATTCAGTTTATGAAAGCACACATGCAGCAACAGATGTAGTCTTGCAGCCAGAAATAGTAAAAGAATGTATTTGTAATTATAGTGGCAAACCCGGCCTTTTTGCTGGGACAGATTACTTCATTTAAAGAACTACTTCATGCAATACCACTAAAAGATTTCTTGCTTTCCATTGGTGAATTTGCCAGGATAACCATATTTACATACTGTGTGTGTACATACGTGTATAGAAATATATATTTCTTTGTCTCCTAACCCTAAAAATAGCCATTGTCCCAGTCTGAGCTGTTGACAAGGCCCTGCAGCTGTGTCCTGGGTGAAAAGTTTCTCACAACCGAGTATTCCTTGCAGCTCGCAGTTTCCTCTGGGAGCCCTTTCCAGCACTGCTTTAACTGCAGCTCCAGGATGTCTCTCTCTCAACCAAGCCCGTAACCAGAACCTCAGTTTGAACCATCAGCGAGGTTCAGTAGCCACCGCCCAGCTGAACAACGTCTCTCAGCCACCCAAGTTCCTTTTCCAGCCCACCTCCAACTGCAACTCCAGGATTTCTTTTTCTCTCAACCTTAAACCTAATCTCAAACACACCAGTTATCTTGGACTTTATCTTCAGTATGGCTGCCAGCAATTGCCATATCAGTAGGTTTCTTACAGCCCAGTTTCTAGGAACTTCCCCCTCAGCTTCATAGGAAATTCCCTTCCTTTTCTAGGAAAAAGTATTTATGAAGTATTGGCAAACACTTTTAAGTTTAAATTAAGTCTTGTTTGTTCTCTACCCATCTTGTAGCTGTTCTGCAAAAGTAAGATCTTCATTTTCAGAAGTGAGAAGTTTACAGTATTACGTGTGATTAGGAATGGGTTTTGAAGCTGATTTGACAGGAGCTTTTTCCGTGTGAGATGGAGTGAGATCTGGGTGACTGACAGCAAGGAGAAGGCTGCTACCCAGGCTGAGCCCCTTCTTTTGTTTCTCTGTGTCAACGTGCAGTGTTGTAAGACTTCATCCATTTCCTCAAATACTGGCACACTGGATCTATGTAAAGAGAGATCAGTATTTCAGATTTCTTACCGATCCTGAATAGATTTCCTACCAATCCTACCAATTCTCTTGTGTCTGTTGGTTTATTTCCCGTTTTCTGCCAGCCAGTGCAGGAACAGTGCATTACATGCAGAATTTCTATGTTATTGGGTTTTTTTTTTTGTTTTAGGGGATTTTGTGTGTGGTTTTTTTGTGGTTTGTTTTGTTTTTTTCCTCACAGAACAATTTGAAGACTCTCAGTGCAGATTTGTTGTTCTGTCACTGCCCTCAGCTCTCAGCCCCTTGTGACTACGCTTCCTATGAATTTTATTGTATAATTTGTTTCTCTAAATAAGTCTGTTCAGGTAGGATCATCTACCACTTGCCTAGTAATCAGAACAAAGAGTTTCCTTTACCACTTTCTGCTGGTTGTCTATATTGCTATTACAGCTTTTGGTTTTCTTTTGCCAGAATGAGTGGGGCTGCATTCCCATCTCCAGCTGCTGAGATGGCAGAAATTAATCGCCTGCAGTATGAAATGGAATACACCGAAGGAATCAGTCAGCGTATGAGGGTCCCAGAAAAACTCAAAGTAGCTCCTCAAAATGCTGACCTTGAGAAGGGCATTCAAGAAGGTTTTCCAAATGCCAGTGTAACTATGCAAGTTCCAGAACGGATTGTAGTGGCAGGTATGTCTGCATCTCAATAAAAGAAAAATAGGTGAAAATTTAAATTGGTTCTCCAAATTTCTGTATGGACAAAAAGATATATTAATAGATATTTAAAGGGAAACCTGTGAAATGCTTCCTGGTTTTCAAACAGTCATTGTTCATCAACTTTGACTTAGAAAGTTTTTTTTTAACTGAAAATGTTTCATGAATAGTGTTTTTTTTATATAGCTTATAGTGGAGACAGTTACCAAATGAATTATGATCAGAAAGCTTAATTGCTGACTTTTCATCTTACTAAACCAGTTCTGGAGAAAAAAAAAGTGTATTGATTTACACCTGATTTTTCTTAATTAACTATAAGCTAAAGTAACCATAACAAGTTTTGGGGATGTACTATGTATTAGTTATGCAGAATGTGTTTAGTTACAATTGGAATGCTAATTATGTTAAGGATCTGTCTTATTGGGTGGATTTTATCAGTACTACTTTGGTATCTATGGTCGTGGGCTTTACTGTTACAGACCTAGAACTGCTGAAGACCTCCTGATTTGCACAACATGTGACACGCATGTATTTTATGCTTTGAAATGGTGACGTCCTCCCTTCCCCAGTCACTGTATTTCTAAAATAAATAAATAAATAAAAAAAATCTACCTTTAATAAGACTGCCTTGAGATCAAAAGTGCCTTCACTTGCAGTAACAGTTGGTGTTGCTCAGGATTTCTCAGGACCATTGTTCTCAGAGAAACTGTTCAAGTAAGTGTCAACTAATGTGGTATTTATGAGAGCTTTAAGCATAGGTTATATCGTACAAGCCCTGTTAAAGAAAGGTATACTTAATTATTTGGCATAGTCAGGGGAAGTAACTGATGTGATTTTTATTTTTATTTTTTTTTTAATTGAGCTTTAGCATTAGCCGTTGGGACTGAGAACAGCTTGCTTTCTATTGACTGCTGGTGTTTTGCAGGTAATAGTGAAGACATTCCACTTTCCAGACCACCAGACCTTGATCTTCTTCAGTCTACTCCATTCAAGCCACTGGCATTGAAAACTCCTCCCCGCGTTATTTCCCTTAGTGATCGACCACTAGATTTTTTGGACCTAGAAAAACCTACACAGCAAACACCTCAAAATGAAGAGGCTAGTACTCACTTTACTTTTTCCTTAGTTGAGAAGCATGCTGTTAAAGAAAGTGAAATAACCAGTGATTTCTCTACATATCTACTTGGTGCTAACATAAGTTGGGAAAATATAAAGATATTAGCACTGTAGTAGTGCTAATTATGTCTTTGAAGTTCCATATTTAATTGACAGATGGCTAGGGGTTGGCATGCTCAATATGCTTACATAGTACTTATGAAAATAAAGTCACAATTAGAACCACTACTAATACATTTAACAAAAAAATTCCTTTGGTTGAAGAGAAAGTTGCAAGATTTTCTTATATTTGCAGGTTATCAGGAAACAAACCAAGATTCTTTTAAGATATATAGTTAACTTTTGGTATTCATGGCCAGGTGATGTAACAGCACATAGAATTAGTGAGTTTTAACAAAACTCTGAAAACCGACTTCAAAGAGTGGCTTTTCATTGGCATCCAGGTGGATGATGTGTAATCGACATCTTAAAAACTGAAAAATATTTGTGAAGCTGCATATTCTATAGTCATAAGATACAGTAGAAATATATTTATCTCTGGTGATGGGAAGTAATATTAAACATAATATTGCTTGCTTTCATATTCAAAATTCTGTTTGTTCATACTTCTGGCATCAGATCACATGGATAGATAATGACCGGATTGCAGTAAGTTTGGACCTTGGTTTTATATCAGGTCCTATCATCACATTTCTTTCTAATCACTGTGAAACCCATGAAAATGTCCCTTTGTATCTGAGGACAGATCTAACCTACAGAGCTCCAATGCAAGTTAAGTGTCTCCTGGAATTCCTTGTCTTTTATCTCCCTCTTTCTCTCCTTTTCCACAGGTCCGCTCAGTGGGAAGACTGAAGAGAGAACGTTCCATGAGTGAAAATGCCACTCGACAGAACAGCCAGCTGGCCCGAAATGATTCCATGTGAGTAGAGCAGCAGGGTACAGGGACACTACTACAGCTTTGTTACAGATATCCTTTGTTCCTTATCTCCTCCTTATTTGTTTTTTCCAGCTGATATTTTGTATATTATGGGAAGTACATAATTGAAAATATTATAAGGTCATCATTTTAATTCATTTCTGTCCTTTTTGTTTAGAGAGGTGACTCATTTGTGAAGTATTTTCTTGTAGTGGATGGGTAGGAGTGTTTGTGGGCTTACAGTTGGTTTTACCAGTTATCATGAATTGTTACTTCAGGAGACTTTTCAGTTTATGAGCCGGTATAATTTTTTTTTCCCTGAATTTTCAGGAAATTGAGTTCTTTGTGCATCAAAATGTTTCCAGTTCTCTCACTGTTGATGTTATAATGGTTTTCATTCATAGAAAAAGGAATATGTGTGTTTCCTCAAATATTAGGATAAGTCACTTTTTCTTTGTTGTCCACATACTTAGTGTATTGAACTCTGTGAGTATGTATCTTAATCTTTTGAGACCAAAATGGCAAGTAGCATTTAGAACTGGAAACTTCATCTATTGATACCATCTGAGGTAGCAATTCTTATGGTAATTTCTGACAGAAACAGAAGACATACAGGTCTGTATATTTTTATTGGATATTATAGTCTTTGATTAATCACAGTTTATTCTGAATAACAGAATCTTTCCACCTGGCAATAACTGTTTTTGCAATGTAGCAGTTTAAACTCATATATATATATATT
>NW_010179375.1:0-25670 GCF_000695765.1 Mesitornis unicolor
ATTATATTATATCTATTTTATATCTCTATTATAATTATAACTATTATCTATTAAGATGGACTTTGCTTTTATTTTTGGCTTTTCTTTGGCTAAGCAGTGACTGTAGCCCAAATTCTCTGCAACTTCTGTCAGGGAAAACTTGAATGTAACACATTGTGTTTTTCTTGTAAATAATTGAAATAATACTAAAAAATCCAAGAAGCCCTAATGCTGGGGGGGGAAGAGGGAAGGAATTTGTGAAAGTGCTAGGTGGGAATAAGAAAGCTTTTAAGACAATCATTATAATAATACCATCATAATAATGCCTTTATCTTGAGGAAAAAAAGAAAAATCATCAGCCAAGCAACCACCACTGAACCTGGGACTAAAACAATCTCTCTGAATTTTCAATTGTCATAAAGCACTGGTGTTTTCTGAGGGAAAAAAAAAACAAGATAGCAAAAATATGTGTCTTGGTTTTATCATGACATTTTGTTTTTCACATTAGCTTTCTCCTGTCCTAAAGACTTTGCCCAGGCTCTGTGAAAAGTCTCACTCCTCAGTCAGAGCGCTTAACGCATTTGGATTGAACCAAATATTGATGTGTTTAGTAGTTTAAATTCAGGGGCCCTTTCATGTATGTTTAGAAGCACTGATATTAGAGTGGGAAAACTCCCTGTATATACCTATTCCATTACCTTTTCCCGGCAGAGAAAATGTTGGCGTGCCATACCGCTGTATGCTTCCTAGTCCTCCAGTATAGTCTGTGTATGTACATGCATGTGTGTTTAATATACATAAAATCCCTAAAATGTTTGCACAAAGAATATTTTATTCCCTGTACATTTTATCTGATGCTTACCGGGAAGAAAAAACACACCTTGTGGGCTGAAATTTGGAATGAAAGGTCCAATGAGTGTAAACCCTTTACTTAGCCTAGATGATAATGACACATTGTCCAGTGTTTTAGAATATATGCATTCAAGATCAAGCTATTAGAGAAAAATTCTCTGTCCTGAAAAACAGGCTTATCACTGAATCAGGAATTGCCAGTAATGTCTCCTCAGGGATGCTTGTGTTTAAATTGCCTTTTGGGAGGCTTTTATGACTGCATCCACATTGCTGCCGTGATTCAGAGCAGTGATGCAGTTTTGAAGCAAATCTCCCAGCCTGTCCCATTTACTGTGCAGTGGTTCAGTTCACAGAGTGATTTTGCAGCACAGAACCTGGATTCTGTTTGGAGAAAACGAAACTGGAGACTTTGATCCAGACATTTGCCAAATGTTCTCCAACTCCTGCTGGTGAAATAAGAGGCCAAACCAATGACTGGACCTCCTGAAAGTTTGGATTTGCACTCTGGGGCATTTCTGTTCAGGGATATGGGTTAAACCCATTGGTTTTTTCACTTCTCTGATGCTTGGATATGGTGCAAATATTCTTAAATGAATTTTAAATGTTCTGAGATTGTACACATTATTTGTTGCAAAATTTAAGATGAACCTAGTTGGATTTTTCCCACCCCAAAATATCATACTACACTATGAAGCCATGTGGGCAATTTGGGGAAATTTTTTTCATCTATATTGAAATTACTGTTTATGGATTTATTTAAGAAGATGATGCACATTCCTGTTCTCGAAAGGAGTGAAAGGAAATGGCAAGAACTCTAAGAAGATTTTCACAACACTTGTCTTCAGATTTTCAAAGGTGTCTGATATTGCCTTACATTTGAAAATAGGCAACATTATGCCAGTGGGCACCAAAGCTAATGATCAAATATAAGCAACTTGTGATATTTCTAGCTTTTGGTAGAACATGTTTACTTTACAGGTTATTTAAATTGTGATTTTTAATTTATATATTAATCTCTTTTGTATGTTTTTCCTTATGTGCTCGGCCTCATTAACCCATCCAGTTGACCTGCATCATTCTCGTGTTGACAAAGATGGGCGTTATGAACCTTAAAATGTCATAAACACCTCTAAAATGTGACCCTACTTGCATGCAGTGGGGAAGGTTTGACAGCATTACACCAGTCATCTGATAAGCTCAGGTCAAAAGTCTCCCAATTGCTTGCCTTTTGTTTGGGTGTCAAAGAGGCAAAAGCTTTTCATGTTTTTAATAAGCAAATTAATGAAATGCTTACAGTACATTGCATACATTAACTCTTAGGTAACTGGTTTTCTTCTGAGGCCATCTTTCCAAAGGTCAGAGGCCGTAAATGCAGATTGAGTTTTCCAGGAAACAAAGAGGACAGTATATTTCAGTAATCCTTTCCTGCATGTAGTTAAGATTCCCTTTTTTTTCACTTTGGCTTACTTTCTAGAGGCATAGTAACACTTGCCAGCTAAGCCAGATGTAGCATTTCAACCAAAAAAATGCACCGGATGCACGTTCCAAGTTTGCCAATGGCTATGCATGAGGCTGGAATGTCAGAGCAGGAGCGGCGGATTAGGAAGATTGTGTTCATGTTACTCAAAGCAGAAGGAGCCCAGAAAATGTCTCTGGAATTTCACTGTTTCAGCCACTTTTTCTTCATAGATATAACATGTTTGTTTGGTAGCATTTTCATGCTCCTTACCGTCACTCACTATAGCATTGCTTACATTTTCAAGATATTAACCAATTAGTCCTCATATGAATGCTCCACGGTACTTTAGAAAGTCTGATTTTTCTTTCTCTAATGAAGAGAAAATAAAGAAAAGAGGCTTTTGCTTACCTAAGGTGACGTTAAGACAGTGTCAAGCTATCTTTATAACATCTCCTGCTTCCCTCTCTTCTCCAGACAAATCTATGGTTTCTTAATTTTTCCAATCAAAAACTAAATTAATGTAAAATTGGTATTAATAATACTCCTTTGGCTGGGAATGATCATCTACCTATTACTTTTCTGTGGGGTCAGATGAGCTGGTATAACTCTGTGAAGAAGTTAAGCTCCATCTCATTTGCCACAAGTAGGTGGTGGCTTTTCTAGCTTGCGTTTTACACTAATTTCAACCATTATGTGGAGTCTACAATCTAACACTTCCCATTTTTCATCCTCAGCCACAAAAGCATACTGCACAAATGGGTGAGCACCTTCAGATTCCCTTCACAGGTAGGGAAATCAAGGACAAGAGGTTAACTGGGAAATATGTCTCCTGCTGGGGGCTTTAACAGAGGGACTTTCATTGACTTCCAAACTAGATATAGAAACCTGAATGTCTGTCTCCTCAGGCAATTCGCAGTTTCCATGTTTGCAGAACATCAGGAGATGTTAAGTTTACTGGATGCCTTTTTTCATCAGGTTATGTTTGAGTGGACGATCAAACCCTTGTCATTTTAAGTTTCTGTTTCTGCCTGTCTGGAAATGCTTCTTAGATAGTCTCTGGTGCTTTAATTTGAGAATCGGATTGTTGCATGCTATAAATGTAGTTCAAGATGTGTTTTACAGAAATTCATTGGTTGCCGTGAATTTCTATGAGGTAGGTTGCTGGAAGTAATCAAAGCTACTGAAACAAATTGACTTCTCAGACCTGTGGTCAGAGTAGAAAATCAGCTCTTCTATTAAGCACAGTACTGACAAGAAGAAAAGGGCTAAGTCAATAGCATATTCAAGGAGAAGGGGAAAGATACTCTTTCATGTAACTGAAAATCTGTAAGCATCTTCAAGTGATGCTCATCATCTCAATTCATACAGATTTCACTCTTGACACCCAAACCAGCAGCCTCAGACTGTTTCTTTTGCAGACTTAAGGAAATAGTGCCTGGAATGTTAAACATACAGTGAAACCCCATAAAATAAGACAAGAAGCTGTAAAACACAGGCTAGAGTCTGCTCTTCCTGCAATGAGCCATGCAATCCAGCCTAGACTAAGCCTGCATTTTGGGAAGCATCTCCATTGGCCCAGGTCAGGCTGAAGTGTTCACTCTCCAGGGTTACTTCTACAGCTCCATGCACGAATGTTCCACAATTTACCAGTGAACAGATATCTAAGTTACATAAAAGACATAAGAAATACAACTGTGAGATATTTTATCCCCTTTGCACTGGTTGGACTGCTTTCATTCTAAAATGAAGTAAAAAATGCAGGGAAAACTGCCTTATTAACAAAAGCTATTAAAGTAATCTAAACATCACATTAAGCTTTGCTTGCACAGCAGTAGACACAATAAGAAACACATATTACAGTCATTTAGATGCAAGATAATTTACTATTTTTAAGATCTTATAGTGTCCTTGCTCCAAATTCTTTTCTTTTACTCTTTGCTGTTTCTGAATATTTCGTGCCTTCTTCAGCTCTGATTGAGGAAAGGCACAGCCACTTTTTAGCTGGAAAACCTTACTCTGAGTACCTGTCAGTTCGTTACTATCAAACTGGGCAGTTATGTCAGTGGAGATCGTACAAGGGTTTATCCTAAGCCTGGTTTGTTCAATATTCACCAACCTCTAGGACTGTGCAACACAGCATACCCTTATCAAGTTTGCAGGTGGCACTGAGCTGCCAGGGTACAAGCACTTTTGGAGCAGGATTAGAATTAAAAAAGACTCTGTTAAATTGGAGAATGACATGCAATTCAATAAAGACAAGTTGAAAGTATTACAATAAAAAGGGGAAAAATCAAAGATGCTACTTGTGTGCTGCAGAAGAGAAACAAGGGGTGAGAACTGGACCACAGGCTGAATAGAAGTCAACTATATGATGCTACAGCATCCTGAGATGAAATGGGGTTGCATTATGTATTCCTGCTCCCCTGGTGAGATTTTGGCTGCAGTTCAGAGTCCAGCATCAGGCACCGCACTTCAAGAGGCAGCCAAATCAGAGAGAGTCCAGAGGACAGCAACCAAAAGGATAAGAGGTTTAGAAAAAGTGACCTATGAGGAAAGGTTGAAAGAACTTGGTTTGTTTAGTCTGGAAAAGAGAAGACTGAGGAGGTACATGATAACAGACTTCAAATATTTAAATGGTTGTTATAAAGAGGAAGAGGATCAATTATTCATGTCCACTAAGAACTGGACAAGAAATTAGGAACAGCTTTAATTTGCAAGAGGAGGATTCCAGTTAGAAAGCTTTCTGGCTGCGCTGGAGCACATTAGCAGTTTCCACAGCCTCCCTAGGTATCAAAGGTTTATAAAAATGGGTTGAACTTTGAAAGGGCTGGTTTAGATCTGCTTCTGCCTCAAAGCAGTGCTTAGGACAAACAACTTCTTAAAGCCTCTCCTGGCCTTATTCCTATAGTGTGTAATATAGATTTGTAATGTAAATGTCCCTATGTAATTATACAAGTGCTAAATCATTATCTGAAAGTATACTCATTCTTTACTTACTTCTCCAGGCCTGTGGTGTAGTGATAGTGAGGAAATATCTGGACTCTGCTATTTGCTAAAAGAGAATTGCTCAAGAGTTTTAAAAAACATTTCTTTAAATGCAAGAGTGGAAAATCTCATGCCTGACCTCATCTGACAGCTGCTACGGCCCTTATAAAGGGATTAACAACCTGGACATAAAACAAAGGTTATTGCCAGTCATTAAGGTGTGATATCTCTCAGCACAATTAGGACATGTCACAAGTCTGCATGGGGCTATGCCTGAGTGGAGAATTACAGAGAAAAATGGTGATTTACTGATCTCTGCGAAGTAGTCCTGATGTTGTGATGAAGGGGAAGCTAAGCAGGGCTTGGAAATATGCCAAGAGAAACTGGAGGCCTCTGATGTTGGGGTGCCAAACTGTGGCACAAGATACCCACCTGACACCAGAAGGGTCCCTCACCCAAAACATTGCACAGAACATATGCTTTCTTTTTTACTTTATTTGTGCTATCTACATTATATACATATATAAATCTATCTACCTGTCCTCATGGGATCATTTAGGTCTGCGAAATATGTCTCTGCCATGCAGTGCAGTGATCAATAATAAAAGCTGAGTCCTGACTCTGACAGATTCTCTGCCTCTGAACATTTCAGATGACGCCTCCCAGCCCAGACAAGATTTGCTTCTCTGCTCAGTAAGGAGGTGCTTTGGTAGCTTGATTCTGCAAATTTGTATTTAGCGACTTTCACTCTTCAGATTTGACACAAAGAGACAAAATTATGATTATACTACATGATAGGTATCAAGAAATCAAACTATTGTAGTATTATTGGTTAGTTTTCATAGCAATTTAGAGGCAAGCCCATATGTTTCAATTATATAAGAATGAGTTTGCTTATAATATGGTAATTTCTTTATATTAGTTGATTAATTTTTCACTTAAATTCTAAAAATGTCATTATTTCTTCATGTTTAAGCTTTCACTTCTACTGTCTTCTTTTGTAGTGCTTTTCTTAATTACCTGCAATAACTTGCATCAGCAAGAAACCAAGAATGCTTTGCATGTCTTTAGTGTCTTCCCTCCTCTTTATCTATTGATGGAGCTACACAGAGAGAGCTCGGCACTGTTAGCATCTGGCATCTCGAATCACTCTTATAAACATTAATTAAATAAACCTCTCAATACTTCTGACAGGTGATGAGAGCTTCTGACGTCTGATGAGAGCTCTGGTGCCCATTTTACGGGTGGAGAAATTAAGAGAACGTTTGAGTTGTGAGATTTTCAAATGCTTCCTGGCTTCTAGGGTCCAGGTGCACGCCCTGGCTACATCCCAAATTTTGCTGGGGTAAAAGCCAGGCTCTTGCTCCCTGAGGATCTTGGTTTCCTTAGGAAGGAGACCTGAGTGCTCAGACGGGGAGGGGTGACCAGCACGGGTAGGTGTTGAGTCAGGCCTGTGGGTTGCCCTGCAAAGCGTTATCCCCACAGTCTAGACATAACCAAGGCAAGTTAATGGGTTTGAAGGGGGCTCCTGGTGATTCTGCATTAACGGTGGGAGCAGATTAAAAAAAAATAAGTCTTGGCTTCCTTGTCACGCGCTTCCTCCCATTATTTAACCATCGAGATGACCACACTGGTTTTGTACATTTAACAGATCCAATGCAAACACGATTCTTTCCCTCATTTTCATCAACTTTGAGATGTTTTATTTTCAGGGGTCTATAAAGGCACATATACAACTCAAATAAAACCGCAGTAGTGACTGCAAAGAGTAATAATCTCACTTTGTTTTGGAGCAGAGCTTGGAAAATGTGGCTACAACCTAAACTAGTAGAAAAGTGTAGCACACTTTCTCCCTCTTCCTAGCTGTTTTAAGTGAAGGCCACAGGTAGCAGAGCCTTTTCAAGCCCATCTACTCGGTGTGCAGAAGGAACAAGCTGGAAGATGGCATTCAAACCTGCAGCATCTCAGTGGTGCCAGATCTACATTTTTGCTTTACAAACTCCCTAATGTTTTAGCAATTAAATTCTGGGTTTTGTCCTGGATTAAATGTGGTTTGTCAGCCTGTGGACAATTACATGGGGTTCTGTACCAGTCAACGCACTTCAAATACAAGGGGCTTGCCTTTCACATCAGAAGTTACCTTGCCAGTAACAGACATTTTTAATTTGACAGCACACCTTTTCCACACTCCTTTTACATTTTTTCCCTATTTTTATGGTATCATGTTTTAGCAGTGGACTATTGAGTTGATAGTCTGAGTGGTCAGACAAGGGCTAGTGAAACCAAATAGCGTAATTTCATTGGCCTCTTTAGAAGTACTGGATTAGTCCTGTTGCCTACAATTTAAGAATGGTTCCCTATCCAGAAAAGCACTTTAACATGTGATAACAGTTAAGCCTGTGCTTAAGTGCTTTTCTGAATCAGGGCCCATATAAGGAAGCACTTCTACTAAATGTTTCCAGCTAGTTCTAATAGTGTCTAACTTTTCCAGATATTAAATTTACTCTAAATATATATAAGCAGAACTCCTTCCAATATTGAAAAAACTCACTAAATTCTTCTTTGTAAAACAATTTTTAAAAAGAATTCTTCTTTTAAAAAGAATTCTTCTTTTAAACAATTATTTGGATGTTTGCTCTGTTATTGATATAAGGATTGATTCAAGTTGCAAAAGAAAAAATGTGTTTATGCAAATATTAAGTGCCTGAAAACTACACCACAGCTGTTTAGTTTTTGGATGAAAGTCTTGGCTTGTTGTATAAGATGCATCAGTATCCATGAAACTTAGAAAACATCTTTTGTTACATGGTTGTTTCGGTGGAAATACACTCTTCAAATTATCTTACAGAACAAATTCACATTTCTTTGTGCTTAACACTGTAAAAGCATGAAGAGCTTCTTGGCATATGTATTCCTTGTCAAAATGAATCTAGAATGAGATAGTGACAATGAGGAACGAAAGTTTTGGAATAACTTGTGCCCTTAAAATAATATAGCATAGGTTTGTGTTGTAATTATAGAAAAACTGCAGCCACAGTGAGAGGGTTCAATATGCCCATAAGAGATGGTCATCGAGTGCAACAAGAGGAACAGGATGATTTCATTTCACATGTAAACATTAGCGATAAGAAAGAGAAGCCTCCTGTTGCTTTTTGTCTTTAGTTGCGCTAACTTCAGACCATGCATCATCTCTAACGAGCTTGATAAAGCATAGCAAGGAAAATGTGCCATAATTCATCATGATTTCCATTTCAAAAGTGACAGCCAACTTCAGAAAGTAGTCCATTTTGAAACAAAAGAAAAGCAGCAACTGATAATGGAAACAATATCCTCAGAGGAAAACTTACAGTCCCCTCAGATCTGACTTTTTACGGAAAAGCGGGCTGGATTTTTGTAACAATACCCAAAGATCCTCTCTGGTTCATCATGTAAATAGAATATTTTATTTCTCTATGTTGCGCACCTCAGAAAAAACAGCACCCCAAAATTTTATTGAGTAATAAGAGCTGGTATATGGAGAAAAGCAGGAACAGCATTTTAAATTGTTAGAAAATACAACATTAGATTTAATTCTTTCTCATTAAAAAGCTATGGCCCGTGCTGCAATGGAAGGTATCAATAAACTGCTTTCAATAACAATAAAGCAGAAATCTGTACGTTTTGGGGAGCTTCTGAAGAATTTTTACTTCTTCGAGTGAATATCCAAAATATTTTTTTTGTGGTTGCTGCAATCCCCATTTACAAACTAGCCTATATTATTTCAGGCACATCTGGGTGCCTTAGATATCACAGTCTTCATCATTTATATGGCTTAACTTTCATCTTTAGCCTTTGAAATAATTGAGTTTCATAGGAGGGGTAAGGTCTGGGTTGGAAAAGGAAATGGTAGTTCCTGAAATGAGGGAAAGGAGAGGTGGAGCCCAGCACCCTGACTCCTTCACTTCCCAGAACTGAGTCAGTGTCCTAAAGGCATTGCAGATTTGTCCAGTGGTGCCAGATTTACTAAATACTGATAGAGCCTAAAGCTTTTTTCGGTATGTGCCACCTTCTTTAAGAGATCTGTTGACCAGAGAATATTGTATTGCAATTTGAGGCTGAATGATCACCATCAGAACAGGGTGTGCTTCCAGACCATGAAAGAGTTGTCCAAGATGGTCTCCTGGGCTGAGCTGTTGTATCCCAAATTCGAGGTTTAATTCGCCAAGGAACCGGGAGATGCTGTCTCTCGAGAAGTCAGGGTGTTGCTCTGCTGGGGCACCGTCTGCTAAGCATCTGAGAAGTCACACCCCACCTTAACTGGGCTCATAGGTCATATTTGTGTTTCTGTGCCTCCAACAGAGAAGAGCAATTCTGGTCTCTGATGATATCTCTGCTGAAGACAGATCAGGCATCCATTTTCTGTGAATACTTTAAAATATCCAATTAAAATTAACTGTTTGGAAAGCACTATTTTTTTACTAGTTGATTGATGAACTAGGGAATTGTTACAAAAATAGAAGAAACAGCAACAACTGGTGTCAAAGTGAATTTACATGAACCTTCTAAAAAATATTATCCAAAAATTGTGCTCAGGATCATTCTTCTGCAGTAGTTAATTAACATGTGGAACTCACTGCCACAAAATACAGTATCTTTGAGGCATGAGTTTAGCAGGATTAAAGGGATTTATTAAACACTTATATGGATAATGAGACCATCCACAGTTACATTACACAGGATGAAACCATACATTAGGGATATAAACAATTATGCTTCAGGACAGAAGCCAACTACTGACTAATAGAGTTAAGGAGGAAATTCACTCCATAATTATCCAGGATTTTATGCACCTTTTCTATAAGTTCTAGTACCGACACTGTCATGAATGGGCTACTGCCTTACAGGAAATGTTGGAATGCAGGAAATACAGGAAAAATAATGAAATTATGGTTTCTTTTATGTCTAAAGATACCGTCTTATTTTTTACCCTCCTTAATAGTAATAATGGCAGTGTTTTATTTAAAAAAAATGAGAATGTGAGATGAAAAATTAACCCAAAACTTATTCAAGCTAATGAAAGAGGCCCCTGCCTCCTCTCATATATGAATTGAATATCATCAGTTATCCATATCTTTTTAAAATTAGGAGAAGGAACTAAGAGCATTGCTTTAGCTGACATTACACCTTCTATTTGCTCTCACAGTTTTGTCAGTGACTTTTCTTGGCAGACCTAGGCTCTCCAGAAACACTTGCTTCTAGATTCCTGTGCACACTTGCTGACAGAAGACCTGAGCACATGCAGTAAATATGATGCATCCATCCAAAGGGGCTCAGATTTGCTGTGCATGCACAGGGCATTGCTGTACACCACTTGTACTGGCCATGGCTGGGTCTGTCAGATGCTGTGTGGCTGTGGAATTTATGGAAATCCTAAATAAATATCCAAAGCTCTCCAGTTCTTCCAAGGTTAAAGTTTTGGGTGGAAAAAGAGGACATTTACAGTGAAGCCTGACCTCATACTAACTGGTTGCTACTTCTCAACAGCTTCCTTCAGCATCTTTTGTTCCTCAAGGAGAGGATTGATGGGCTCTAGGTCTTCTCTGCTTGTGTTATAGGGGAAATTGTAATGTCTCAAATAGCATATCAGTATGTACAGGCTGTGCAAATAATACATACAGCTAAAAAAGCCTATGCATCTATACCGCTGGGACTAGAATCAAAATCACTGAAGTCAGTGGAAAGACTCCAGAGAGCTCTTCTATCAATCAAAAAACACAAGTATGACCTGAATTAAAGACAAAAAAGCAATAATAAATAGGAAAACAATGAGAGGAGCAGGTGTTCAGCATATTTGAAAGACAGAAAAGCAAACTTTTATGTTACAGCAGTGATGCTTTGCAATGAAACTGAAGTCTGTCAACATCCAGATATGTTTCACACTGTATGTTTGGCATCGCAACAGGTGGCTACTGCCAGATATACCAGCGAAGAATATTCCAGATTTGTTAGCTATTGCACGAAATCTTTCCACCACATGAATTGGCTGTGTTTGGCAGCAGTCAGTTAGTAAATAAAAAATGATCTAGGGTTCATAACTATTGTAGCTTTAAAAAGCCAGCTAAATAACATTGTTTTTCAGCAGTGACATTCCTCACCCAGAAGGGAAGTCCCACAGAAAACAGAAAAAGAAGAAAGCTCTGACAGTCAATAAATCTGCGCAATGTTGAATGAAATGGTTAAATAAGTAGGGAACTCATTATTAAAAATGTCCTTTAACAGCCTATTTACATTTAAAGAAGAGGACTGAGAAATGAGGTAAAGCTTCTGTACAAAGATAAATTTGGTAAAACCACCGTGTTAATGTCTAGGGGATGGCATGTGTATACTCTAGGGCTGATTTTTTTTTTTGTACTCTGCTTGGTCTTTAACCTTCTGATTTTCCACTATGTTGCACAGCCCCAATGGACAACTCCAGGCTGTTTTTACCTACAAACACAGCTTCGGCTAAGAACAAGGTTTCAAATTGTAGTCTGCTGGGATTTTTGTTTAAAGAAAATTCCTTATTCACTGGAAATTTGCTGACTGCTTGAAAATGGAAACTGTTTAAGGAAAGATCAGTTTGGATGATTTTCCCGCTTCGATAAGGATCTGGGAAGAAAAAAATTTGAAATTGCCAGCACATTCCTTTCTGCCATTTTCAAAAGAAAAGCAGCCCACTGCTCGTACCGACACAAACAGTTCAAAATGATCAAAACAGCTGTTTCAGTAGACGGCTTCCTCTTCATCTCTTATTACAAACTCACAATTTGCTCTTTTTATGTTAGAATCGCAGTCCCATTTTCCTCCTAACAGCCTTACCTGTGTGCCATAACCAAAATAAAAGCTCTGTGCTATGCTACTTTAGGCATATTTGTCATGTATTTTTGCCCTATTGTGTTGCTTTCGACAAACTGTTTAAATACGCCAGGCTGCACTAATGATTCTAATTTGATCAAACTTCTTTACAAAGCTGTTCTATACTCTTAAAAATAATGTTATACAGTATCATTTTTTGCTGATAATTTTCCAGCCGTATAAATCCAAGGAAGGGAGCAATAACATGACACACATCACATATGTGTTTTTGCCATTCTATGGTCCAGTTTTAAGGGAAACTCTGTGTTTTTTCAAGACTACAGCTTCCCCCTTTGCTACAACTGGTGGAGTTGCACTAGTGGAGCCTTATTGGTGTTTGTTTCAAGCATTAAGTAACCTTGGGGAAGCCTTTTTCTTCCTTCTGCCGTTCTTTCGCTTGCTCACAAAGCAGGTTTCAGGTTTGGGCCTGCTGGTTGAGGGGAATGCTTAGCTCGCCTATTTAAAGCACAACTGGATTTTGCTATTCAAATGTAGGAAACCTAATTACACATTGGTAAATTCTCTTCAGTCTACCAAACACAGAAAAAAAACAGTGACAGAAACTGAAAGGCCAAAAAAGAGAAAAGAGTCCCTAAGACCTAATGAATCCAAACTAAACACCTCTCCACAGAAATGTCAAACATTTCTCTTAGCACAAAACAAGGCTTAAAGAATTCCCTGCTTTTGTCTCTGGGCTAATTCCTTAAGCAGAGAGGGGGATTTTCTTCTGGGAGTGTTATTTCACAAAGAACTAAACAGCAAATAAACAAAAGACTCTCAAAGAGTGAGAGAGTATAAATAAAATTCATGACTCCTTAAAGAGTTTACACTGAAAGAATGTGGGGGATTATTTACAATTAAAGCATAGTCTGTGGAATACAGTTATTATTACAAAAATGAATAAGAGGGTATTTCATTTAGTTCACAATAAGAGTGCACCTGGGTCTTCTCCATTTGTTGAAATTGGAGAAAACTCAGTTGCCCTCAGAATCATCTCTTTGGTTGCTTTTAGCAAACGCTTTTTCATATACCAGCCTGGGTAATCCAATTGAAAAAACTTGTTTATGAAGTTGTAAATTATCTATGCTGTAGCTCTAGAAAGTGCCAAAAGGAAAGGGGAGCAAAACAGGAAAGTTGAGAATTTCCCTCCTTTAAAAGAGGAAATAAAAACCAAAACCAAGTAAAAGTTTCTTCTGTTTTTCCGTGAAAAGTATACTGCAAATCCCCACCCCCTCAGCCAGTCCTGCAGAAACGGAAATAAAACCCCAAGCCCTGTCAACAAAAAGAAGTGTTTTTATACTTCAGGCCTAGCAGAACGTAAGTTTTTAGTAAAGCGAAAAGTAGCAAGAAAGGAAGAAAAACTTTGGGGAATCTCTCGTCTTCCTTGCCAAGCAGAATATGAAACAATGGAGTAGGTTAATAATGGAGGCAAGGTTAGCTGGGGGATGAGATGAACGTGGAACAAATACAAGATTTCACTTCCAATAAATTAGGCAGACACAAATGAATGGTTATTAAGATAAAGAAGCATAGGTTGAAGAAGTCACTTGATTATAAATTATAGAGCAATTAGTCCTCTTTTCAGTGCTTTTTTTTGTACTAGGCATTTTGTATGCTACAGCAAATGTGTCATAAAACAATGCTGATAATGATGTTGTTGAAAGCTGAGGTAGAGCGGCCAAATCCCGTATATATATGTGTGTGTGTGTGTGTGTGTATTAACAGGGTTGTGGGTGATATATGGGTGTGTGTATCCATGAGTGTATGTATCTCTATGTGTGTGTACATCTGCGTGGGTGTACACGCATGTCTGCCTACAGCATAAATATCACTAGGCATATCCATGTGCAGCTCTATTAATTCTTTAGAGAAGTGATATATTAATACAAATTAAAAAAGAAATCTATATGAGTGTCATGGAATGTACTTTATCTATCTATCTGTCTATATTATGTCTCTCTGTCATGTTAAAAAGAAAGCCTTATAAGAGAGGTTAGGCCACAGAGACCTATTTCATGTGCCTGAGCGACAGAGACAGAATTTAGAGCTTTGCTGAATTTGCAGCAAAGTTTTGATTGAGTCTTATCCTGCCATGCCTGTCGCAGCAAAGTACCCGAGACGTTTGGCTACACACGATTAAATGAACAGTATTTATTTTTAGCATCTGCTGCCCTGGACTCAAACTTTGCTACTAAGAAAATTCAGCTCTATGGAAAAGAATTTGAATTCCAGCTGGGCAGTTTTCAAAATAAGATGAAAAGTTAAGCAGGCAATTGGTGTGTATTTAGGGCTCAAAACACCTTGCCTCCTAAGAAGTCTTGAAGGAGTTAATCCCTTCTCAAGATAATCCACTAAAGAGCATCCTTCATTATGATGTTAAAAGCAAGGATCAGTGCTGGGGGAGTCTAACAATAGGACAGGGGTGCTTTTCAATCCCCATCACATTCTTCCCAGGTTAGAAACAGAAACTGCTGTTATTCCAGCCAAAAACCAGGACGGGTTTCTCTCTTGGTGTTAAATATTCAGATTTAAAAAGGGAGGGGAAGAAAAAAAAAAAAAGCAATCACTAATCCACTGCATTAACTAAACTTCTCTCTTATTGGGTGTTTTTCTGCCAATCTTTCTAACTTTTATGACAAGGTGGTGAATGCAGAAGAGCTGCATCGAAATAATTCACAACTCTCTTAGACATGAAAAGAACTTTTGGTAAAAGGCTTGTAAATAATTTCCTGGTGGTAACATGTGAGTAGACAAAACCTGAAGCAAGTCGGTCTTATTTCACTGAATGAAAGGATGCTCCATCCCTTTACTCTGGGCAGGAATCTGACTTCTAATACAACAAGGGGAAAAATGCACATGTGCCAAGCTGCGTTAAGTTACCCATGTGGCTAATGTTCTTAATATCTGGGTTTCACTTTGTTTGATACCAAATATCCTGTTTTTTAATTAATAAAAAGATAGAGGAGTGTAAAAACACAGGGTTTTTTTGGAGACCTTACAAACATATTTGGGGATTGCTTATGCACATACACACACACGCAGTCACACACTGTTTAATAAAATTTACAAAAGTTTGGCTAATGAAGTAGAAAAAAAATAAAGTATTCATAAAGTGAGAGATTTTACTTGCAATTTTAAGACAGTAAAGGAGGAAGGTTCAACCTTTAAAGACTGTAGTCAGAAACTGAAGGAAAAAAGCAATTACTTTAAGAGCTGGCCATACAGCTGATTTAGGATATGATCCAAGTCCTGTGGATCTCCAATAACCACAATTGGTGTTTGGATCATGTCCTTGGAGTACAATAACAAGTTTTTGTAGCATGCATAATTGATGGGTTTTAAGGAATCTCATGTAAAACATGTTTCATTATGCCTTGGAAATGTCACCTTAAGGAATTCTAGCCCCATGTCAGGGCCAAGAGAGACAACAATAATATTTCAGTCATGATAATTAAATGCTGTAAGCACCGTTATTTTCCTATTTGTTGTAATTCCAACTAAGAAGAGCTCTGATTGAGACCTGGCAAGAAGTGGTTGAAAAATTACTCTTCCAAAGGGGGAAGCTAAAAGAGCACATGACTCAGCTGTGGATAGTAATTTTGATTCTTTTGTCCAATATAATCAGCAAACGAATCATAGCTCCAATTCCCTGTTAAAGTCTGCAGCAGCAGTAGCTGAAGACTTCCTGACACAAGGCCACTGCTTCTCCTGAGCGTAACAGATCTCTTCACAGGAGTAAGATCACAGCTGGACAGGAGAAAGAGACTCTGTCTCTATGTTGATGTCCTGCTCATTGCAGCAAGGTTGGACTAGATGACCTTTAACAGTCCCTTCCAACCAAAACCATTCTATGATTTGCATTGGTGCACGTAGCTGGAGCACAGGGCAGCTCTCTTCTTTCCATTATCTCTGTGCAAGAAGATGGGCTTACGCTTAGCTGATTTGGAGATGACGATGAAAGGGGAAGTATATCCAGGTACATGAGACCTTTTATGGCTGTTTCTTCTTGAGACTGTGTCCCTGATCCAGACCAAACTGGAAGTTCATGAAGCTGTACTTTCTGTGAAGAAGCAGAAAATATGAGTGCTGCAGATGTTGCAGATGTTAACCCTGTTAACCCTGAAGATGTTGCAAAGATTTCCAGGCATGTTGAACAGCAACAGTAAAATCTTGTCTGTTTAGAGTGCAAGCAGAAGTTCTTGTATTGTTCCAAACTCTTGCTTGACAAATGAGTCTGGAAGGAATTTCATCCCTACCTGCTAGCCATAGCCCTTCCTATAGGGCGGTATCTCACAAGCTGATGATCCCAGGAAGAAGGGAAATGCTGAATTTCCCCACTTCCTGAAGTAGCAGGAACTCTTGAGTTTTCCTTCTGACTTTCACTACCTAGGTAACTGTTGACATAGGAGATCAAGGCCATTGTTCTGCTGTCCACAGCTAAAACTTAGCATTTAGTAGTGAATGCTCCTTTGCTATCACTTTAAGTACTCTTACCCAAATCAATGACCAAAGAAAGGAGTTGCCCTGCTTTAAAAATCTTCAGAGGAGGTGATGAGCTCTGTCTTTTATAAGCCTCATTTTTGAATCCCAACTTTTAAGAATCCCAAATAGACCATGATTATTAGGAAACAGAGCTCTCAGAAATCCTGATATTACAACATAGTTCTGATGAAAGTAGATGATTTTCACACACATTAAATGTTTATAAAAGTTTTTAAAGATTGAAGGCTCCGATCAAGATGACTTCTTTGGTTAAAACCAGGCACTAAATAAACAGAGGGAAGGACACAACCTGAGCCCTTACGGGAGCTCGCTTTTGAAGCAGAGTCCATTTCAGGATAATAGGAATGGCTGATCCAATTCCTGCCCTTCAACTGCATTCAGTTTCTGGAATTAATTTATCAAGCTACATTTAAGGATTAAAAGATGGCGCCTGACATTTTAGAACAAACCAGAAAACCCCAAAAACCCAAACAAAAAAACCTGTCACAATTCCGCAGAATTTGCAAAAGAAAAGAGGCTGTATGGGATAAAGGAAGCCAGCCTGAAGTCCTCTTGGGTTGATGATCTCTTCAGGTCACGGTTCAAGTTATCTTGATTTTCAATTGTACCCACCCAAGTCTGTACTGCTTCTCCTTAGCTATTTTTTTAAAGACTTTAAGTCGCTGCCTAAATGCTCTTCTCCTTAATGAGAATGAAACCGACTGGCTTTTATTAATGAATCCAATCTTTTGTGCACAGGTTTTAGTTTCTCTTTAACATCTTGAAAAGTCATTAATTTATTGCTAATTTAAAAGAAAAAGAGAGAGCGATCCTGTTCGTTCGAATGAATACTTTTCCTTTGGTTGAACCAATAATTCAAGCTCCTGATTATACCAATTAAAGACCAATTTGAGGAAAGGCCTCCAGCGCTGAGCTGCAGCTGCCATTTAGCCACAAATTATGGGCCTTATATGTGGGTGGACATGAAACTCTTTCAGAAAGAAATAGATTGAGAAATAGGGAAACTATTGTAGGGATTTCAGCAGAAGGGAGACATTAATTGGATACATTGCTTGGAGTCAATCAGAGATTCAGCCACTCTGTGGGCCTTTTGACTTCAAGACCCTTCTCTTTTTGTTCATGTACCTTCAGCGAGATTAATCACAGTGACTAAACAAGCAGAGATATTTTTCAGGGCTTTTTTTTTTGGTGGCTGTGAAGAAGGGGCAGCCTATTCTACAGTGACATGAATACTGAAGATGGTGGAAATAAGTGTTATGTTTTCAATCTTGAATTTAATTCTTTAAGTACTTTGGGTTAAAGTGATCCCAGGATGAAAGCTTTTATTTGTTAATTTGATATTACTTTATTTTATTTATTAAATGTATTGATGAAAAAGGCAATGGAATTGTAAGCTTTTGGTATTGTTTTTCTGCTAACAGGGACAGAAAATACTCTCATTAAAATGTTTCTCTAACTTTGGATCTGTATTAATCTAAGAGTGGAAAAATTAGAGCAGCAGCAACAATCAGAACATTAGTAAATCATTGATAAAATAGTGTCAATGCTCATAACCGAAATATTTTAAAAGTACTGCATATTAGTTGTCATTAGACTACTGTATGTTACCTGAGTTTTATTGTTCTAGATCCCATTTTCCAGCTCATAAAGAAAATTAGTGGCTGTAGTGAGGTTACAACTGCACTACACTTGGTCTCCAGTCCTGTGGTAGATTTTTAAATTCTTTTAAAATGCTGGAAATAGAGTACAAATAAATACATGAAGCAGAGCTTTCAATAAAGAAATGTAATAGCAATACATATGTCTATGTTTTTATATATATACACACACATATACGTTTATAAATGTGTTTACTTCTTGAACTGCAGTGGTTTATAAGAAACCTCACTGCTTGTGTTTTCTTGTAATCAACTTTAAGGTTTCACTGCTGGAAAACTTGTAAACTTTCCTATAGTTCAACTTGGGCATAAGCACTACTTGTGTGAACTTCATAATTCTGAATTTGTCCTATACCCTGATATTCAGGGATATGTTTTTCCACAACACTATGGTTGGGGTTATTTTTTGTTTGTTTTTTTAATTAGTCACATTGTTATAACTCACCTTGATAAAGCCAACCAAAATTCTCAAAGAGATTGCCTGATCAAGGAGCCAAAATCTATTTCTCAGTTATTTCTTGAGAACTGTAATGCTCTTCTCAACTCTTTTGTTGTTAAATTGAGATTTGCAACCTAAATGAGTCAAGGAGGTTCATGCAGTGTCTGCAAACAGTCACTGAAAAAGACTGCTTGCTTCTCTTTACCTGGCATAGGTCTTGTTCTGTTGGTTTTCAGAGCATTACATTTCTGGGCATTTATTTTGAATAGAATTAAGAAGTGAGCTGTGTTTCACATTTTAGATCAATGGAACCTCAAAAAATTTGCAGTGCTTTCTCTGGCTTAAAACTGTCAGTTAAAAAAATAGGGAAGACTTTTGTTCTAGATTTCCATATTTCATTCAAACTCGCTAATTTTATCCTGGTTAGGAAGTGGGATTAATAAAAACTACTTTTGATCCACCCAGAGGAGGAAATTGTGGAAATGCTGCAGGAGAGTTTTGTCCTCTTAAAGGAAGAATTTGCTTTGTACCAATATGCTGCCCCAACTTCTTAGCCTTCAGAGGCCTGTGTAGCACAGATGTTACTTTGGTGATTTTACAGTTATTCTGATGATTATTCAGTATGGAAACAATCATGAGTTTTCATCTCCACAATAACCAGATTCTTTCCTCCATGTAATCTCTATTCTTAGGTTCTGCTCCATCTTCTGTAAGAGATTTTTCCTTTTGCTTCATAGTCTTTACATGAGGATTCTCTCGTAACATTTGCTGATGAGACACCAGATGTTGAAAGAAACGATGTGTTTGTTTTTACTTTTTTTTTTTATCATTTACCTCTTTGATACCCCACACTCCCCAAATGGGGCAGAACCGGTAAAACGGAAACAATCCTGAGTTCAACAGGTGAACCAGAGGGCTGAAAGAGTCCACCACCTAAACCAGCCTGCTCTCAGCCTTTCTTCTGAGGTCAGCATCTCCGCAGCACGGAAAGGTGGTTTTTGTGTTGGGTTAGCCATGTATCTGACACACCTGCATGTACGGGTAGCAAAGCAGGTTAACACATCTCCTTGCTCCAGGTAAGTAATTTCCTGCCGCAATATCTCAAGTAACCCTTTGAAGGGACTGCCTCATAAAAAAAAATGTATTTTTCCCCGAGAAATTGCACAATGCCCATGGTTAAGGAACAACGTCTCAAGCATCTTATTCTATACTAATTAATCTCTAAGCCTTAACATTTATCTCTCCAGTACACAGCATACATATCACTGTGAGTTTCAGTTCTGAAGTCTGATAAAACTAATAAACCAAAACTGCCAGAGGTGGCACATTAAACTGGTAAAATGGTTTTCATCTTAATTGGATATGAGCAGTGTTATCTCTAATAACCCCAGGATACTTCTAATTGGAGTTTTCCTTTTCCTTTCTTTCTTTTTTTTTTCTTTCCTTTTCTTCCTTTCTTTTCTAACACTAATGTCATTGACCAGTGATAATATTTGAGTGCCCCCTCTTCCAAACCCCCTGCTCGCTTGTGATGTTTTCTGAAGCAAGAGTTAGCCTGATTTCAGCACGGTGAGGAAGGCGTATTTGTATTCCATTAACAAAAGGTGATTTTACGTGTGCTATCACTGGAGATTTTAATAAGATAGAGTTATCGATGTTAGCTAATAATGTTTTGAAAGTTGGTTGTGTTCACTGCCCTGAGATTCACCTCGGGCCAGCAACTTCTCTATTTTCAGATGTTATTGCAAGACAATGGCTGTCATTGTTTAGGCTCAGATTGTAATTTTAGTGTAAATCTTGCCTCAGTTTTTTACTGTGGTAAAATCATTCTTACTGCTTCCTGCTATTTTTTTAGCCTCCTATGAGAAGAATACATATTAATTTGAAATACTAAAATACCACTTATAATTGAAAGGCAGGGAAACTTTCTGCAGTTAGTATCCTTTTGTTTTATTTCATTAGGATTACCAAGAAATCTTTATGTGGATGAGGAAATATTCACACCGCTGAAGCTCGCTTTTCATAGGAGAGGTGCTTTACAACTGATAGCTGCATGGTCTGTAGGGGAGATTGCACAGGGACTGCTTGGAGGAAACAATTTTTAGAAACTTCTCTTTGCTATTTTTCAGGATTCTCTTTCGCTTCTTGCTCTTTCTTTTACACATGTAGCCCTGAATTAGCTATTCCACTACATCGATTTTATATTAAGTTTTTGTCATGCAAAATCAACTTCAGTTTCTCTTTACACTACACTTGTCTGGCAATACAGGTATGCTATTGGCTCCGAAAGAAATAAGATGATAAAGAATTAGAAGAACTGAAAGGACAGGGGGTCTAAGAAAAATAATTGTATCAATAGCATAAACTACCTCAGTTTTTTCAACAGGGATTAAAAGTTGAAAACTGCATATGTTTTAAATGTGAGAAATTTTACTCCTGAGACATATTCAGGAAGATATAATTCATTTTCTCGCAGAACACCCAAGCCTACACACACTCACACACAAAACTGTGCACATGATGAAGTCAGTACCGTTGCCCTATCACATGTTTCTGAGGAAATGTTATCAAGTTCACAATGGTTATTACTTTTTCTATATAATTAAAAGTATGTATGCAGAGCTCATTAAAATATTATAGAAATGCAACAAGAACACTTCCAAGTGTGAAAAAAATCCATAAAAAACAATTGCAATAAATAAAATTAGCACAAAGATCTGTTCAGTAATTTATATTTACATTTCAGGCAATTAAATCAGCAATACCTGGCGTGTGGATTAGTGAGGATCAAAGGCCATTCACAGAAAGAGCCTTTTATAGTATCAAAGACCCTGTGACATCATGTTTGCCTTTTATGCTGAATTAGATAATTGCAAATAATTGTAACTCTGAAAGACATTTAGTTTCATGGGAGATTTTTTTTTCCTTTGCAGGTCAGTGTGGAACCCTTTGACCCATCATTGTAGCACTAAAGTCTTTGTTAGAAAGACAAAGATTATTACTTTCTCAACTAACAACATGCATGATTACTTTGTCAATAGTCAGAGAGAGCAGAACAGAAATGTTATGATACACTAACCTGTAGAAGAAGTATCTAGATTTTTTTAAGAATAAAATAACTAAACAGTATGGTTATTTTTTTATTATATTTTTTTCTCCTTTAGCTTTATCTAGGATTTATCACATCAAATGCAAACAAAAATAAGAATTATAAATACAATAGAAAAGATACTCTATTTTTCATTCCTGTGTTTGGGTCTTTTTTCTACACCTTTGTTTCCTCAGATGGCATCTGAGCTCAGGGTAGCATGGTAATCTAGGGGGCTTTGTGCTTTCTGTGGTTGCTTTCAAGACCCAGGCAATGGAGGAGAGCCAAATCACAATAGGCTTGGTGTAAATCTTTAGAGCGTTAAGTGGAAAATTCAGCAACACATTTCAGCAACAGATTTCTGCACTTACCAGCCAAAACGTTAGACACAACATGATCTGACACTCATACCCTACCCTGCTCTACTGGCCCAGGAGCCCTCATTGCATGGGATATTTCCAGGGTTAGTTCATATTCAAATTAAGGAACCATTATATGAATCTCATGACAGTTTTCACTTCTGGACAAATAATGACTACCATGAATATAATTTTCTGCTTTGCAGTAAAAGTGAAAGAAAATATCTGGCCCATTGAAGTCTAACCATCAAGCTTGCTGAGCCTGGAATTTCCACCAAAGTATCGTGAAAAAAGGGCAATAAAGATGCCTGTGACTCTGATGAGTACAAAAATCTGTCTCTGTGGCTTATCACGCTAATGAATTGTTCCTGGTTTTGCTGTCAAAAGGCTAAATTGTTTCACCTGTTCTCCTGGCAGGAAGCAGCTGATATTGCCCCAGTTTCCATGGCCATGGGGTGGAGATTTGGTGTGGGAGTTTTGTTGCTTGTAGGAATGATGCCAGGTGAGTTTGTGAGCTCTCTGTCCTAGAACCCAAACCTTTTCTTGGCGCATTAATGCTACCCTGAAAAAATGACTTGCAGAAATGCATATAAAATTTGGTCTTTGCTGAAGAAAATGAGAAAGGAAGGGAGGACACAAATAAGGGAACAAAAGCTGTGTAATTGTGAATGTAACCAGATTATGGTTACCTTTCAAAGTGTTACTATGCACAAGCTACAACCTGCCCAGTGGGTAGGATACCAAACCAAGATCTATTTCTTAGATGGCTCAACTGTCTGGGGCTTGGAGGTTCATTAGGAAGTGAAATCATCCCAGGGATACCAGAACACCAGGAGGCAATGAAGATTATGTAGGTAATGCATTCTGATTTTTCCTAGCATTAGCTCATCTAAAAAAGAGTTAGAAAGATAGAAAAATAGACTTTTATAAGATTGTAAAACAGCAAACAAGATATAGAAATGTATATTGATACTTGGTTTTGCTTGCCTACAAAGAAAGCCAGGGGGACAGCAGTTTGTTTAGCTAAGTGTGACTGGGGTAAATAGGAATGGATGTTTAGGTAGCAATATACTGGTCAGCAAGTGTGGACTGGACATGAGAACAAACTGCACTAAATATTGTCCAGGTCAATGATTAATATATTCCCATAAACTTAGTAACCTCACAGTCTCCCCCGCTCTGCATTTTTCAGTTTAATTGAAATTAATGTGCTAGTTTTAAGCAGCTATATAAATAGTCAGAGTAGATAAGTAAAAGATTGTATTAAGAGAACAAAAATGTAGTGCTTTTCTTAACAGAAGCTGCTTCCAGCAAACAGCCTTGCAAGCTGTAATAAACCTTGTGGCTATGTACTGTATAAAGATAGGCAGAAGGTCCAGATAGGTACTGCAACTTGGTGTTTTGGCTGAAAAAATCCCATTTTATTTAGAGACTGTTTGTATTGCAATTTAAACACAAAAATTTTCAAAATAGTATTTCTGCTCCTTCTTCTGCCCCAGCTGCAAAGCTGAAGGCATACATATTTCCATGTTGAATGTCAGCATCGGTCTATTTACCGTGGTAACCTGCTTCTATTAATGTTCAGCTTTTCACTGGAACTTGTCAAGCTTTAAAATATTGTGATAATTTTCCCATGTTATACCATCGGGTGCAGTAGAATTTCTCCTGGGCTGCAATTAGCCAACAGCTTATGTTAATTTTAATTAATTAACTTATGTTGATAGTAATGCCATGTAATAAAACATTTTGCTCAGTGTGAAACTTGTCCGTCACATTTGTTTGTGACCTAAGTTAGTAATTATGTGTGCTTAAGTCAGTGGTAAATGGAAATAAAATGATGCGTCAGAGCCAAAATGAGGTAATTTGTGTCAACTCAGTTGGTTGATAGTGTTATAAAGGTAAAAGACACAGGAGTGCTGGTTAGAAACTGGTCATTATTTTGTAATCCAAGGAGTCTCTCATGATGCACATTCAGTACTAATCAAGACACCATTTTCTCGTGTGAAAAGTCTGTCTTGTAGCACCATAAATCTAACTAAAACTCCAACTAATGTACAAGGTTCAGTAAGAAGGTTGACATTTGAATTAAGATGAAATTGCTGTACCTTGGTTCCTCCTCAGCCTTTGAAATCTAAATGATCAGCAAAAGTGAACATCAAACTTGTGACTAATCGCTGAATGATTGAATTAATCAAAAAAGGAAAAAAAAGTTGTTCAGGGAATGACGTTTAATTCCCATTCCCACACCATTCCAGGTGTGTTTTGTAAATAGGGTTCTTTGCCTCCACTACTGTAACATCCTGTCCTGTTAATAAATTTGAAAATTGCTTTTTCCTTCAGAACTTGAATTTTAATTTGGAGGCTAATACCCTGTCTGCTTTATTTCAATTGGACACTTGTGTTTTTCAATATTGCCTTTAGTTTCAAGGTGAAAGAAGTTCGCTGTATATATTTTTGCAACTTGGACCAAAACTAATTAATTAGTTAAGCATCCAAGTATTCTGACCTGCCTTTGATGTCTCAGTTTTCCAAGACGTAAAAAATCCAACAACTTCAGCAAATGAAAACAAGAACACAGGAAAAAAAAAACCAACGCCCTGTGGACTATCTGCAAGTTTGGGTTTTTTTTGTTTGCTTTTTTTTTCTAAAAGGGTAAACTTGATTTTTCTTTTACTGGAAAAAGAAATACTCATTAAAGAAACTGATGATGTTACTGAAACTACCTTTTCAGGCTGCATGACAAGCCCAGCGGTAGCAGAGCGTAGGTATCTGAGTTTCTTCCACTACAGCTTCCTGTGAAGTAAAATAACTCATTTTCTTATTCAAACTTGTATCTGATTGTCATCCTCCCCCTCCATATGTCTTGTCAAACAGATATCAACAGGTAAAAGTAGCCTTGATCAAAGACTAGCTCATTTCACTATAGTGAGGATTAATTCACTTTATGCTAGAAAAAAGCTACCAGGGAAAATCACATATATTGCCATGAGAATTGTATGTCCAGTCCTGATGAGAGCATGGGAAGCAAATAATGGAAAATGATAGAAAATAATGGATCTATCACCACCTCTATGTGTTAGAATCACAGAAGAACAGATTTTTGTTTTGAATCTGTGCTAAAAGTTTACCTTGACCTGAAACTGTGTGGCTCTCTGAATGTTTGCATTGTTTAATACTTTCTGAATAGACATGAAATCCAACAGAGAAAGGCTATTTGGAAAAGAAATATTGAAACAGTTACTCTAGAAAACATAGGTTTTTATTTTTGCATTTTTTTCACATTAAGTAGATTAATACTTTCCAAGAGTGCATCTATTCATAATAAATCTCCTTTCTTATCATAAAATTATATTTCTTGAATTTTATTCCTTCAAGAAAGTCTTTGACTATACTACATTTACATTTCAATAATTTCAGCAAATTGATATGTTCTTTTTCAGACCAAACAAATTAAAAATGAATTCTGGTCTTCCGA
>NW_010179375.1:25701-84018 GCF_000695765.1 Mesitornis unicolor
TGGAGAAATAGCAATTTGGGGCTCAGTTAACTTTTCCTCCTCCTCCACTATCCTGATTCTTAAGAAACTGCATTTTCTATTGGAAAATCATTCAAATGGAAAATTCTTGCTGGACTCTGCTCATTGCAGATGGGGAAACATGTATAAATGTGTGCTGGAGAATGGAAACCTGCAGTGGGGGATGTCTTGAGTAGGTTTTACGAGAAGAGCTATGACTGCTTATTATGCTAATATTAACTTCCAATTGTTAATGACCCTTTCATCTTGAAGGATCCCAAAACACTTTACAGACAGCATCGATCTCTCCCACTCCTACTGAAATGCAGCCAGCTCTTCTGGCCGTTCTTTGTGACTCGGTGTTACTCAATAGTAGAAAATAACCTCTGCCCGCCTCTACACTGGCAATGTTTAGAAATGCAAAAAGTAATTACCAAGCTGGACTGCAGCCAAGGCACTGGTTCTGACACTCTTGTCCCTGTGAGTGAAAAGTGCTATAGTGTCTTTAAGTGGCCATAAGTCAGAGCTTGGGTCCGGCGTCTTATCAGAAACATGGAGGCACTGGTACAACATAGGGTCTCAGGGGAGGACGGGAGCTACTGCCTCGGCCCCAGTGTGATTTCTTGTAGCAGCTCCAAGTTTTACTTGGAGAGTCTCCCACTGGAAATTAGACTGATGTAACCGTGCTCATCTGGTAAAACTGAATATGGTTACAACCTGATTTACAGATGGTCACCATGCTGTTTGCAATGGGTTAAGCTTAAGTTAGGCATCAGTGCAGATGATTCTTTTTAAAGCGAGGCTTTTATTTCTGGAGATCAATGGTGATTTTCTGTGCTGTTAAGAGATTTGGGCTTTCCTTGCATGCATGTTGTGTGTTTACCTAAAATATGTGTGCATTTCCATCCACCAGATACTTCAAACTCTACATGGAACGCAACTACATTCCTCCCATTCCTAATGACATGTTTTATGAAAAATGTCAAACCAGCTGATGCTCTTAACTTCAGAAAAATTCAATTTCTACTTGTCTGGATCTATAAAAGGAGCCAATATTTCTTAGCAAGGTACGTTCCCTCCAATGGATACTCATTTAAATTAACTTGTGTTTACTGTAAATGTTCTTGCTGCATGAAATGTGCTTCTTCTACAGAACCAGTGATGGTTTTAGTGGTAGAAGGAAATGCTCGTTTTTTGGGACTTTTATTTGGTGTTTGAAGCCCATTAAAGTGACTTCATAAATTCAAAAATAAATCCACTGATTTCTATGAATAGCAACAGTTAATGGCCATGTGGCATTTGATTTGGAATTAAAGAGGAATTATCACATTGTTTTAAAGGCCTTAAACTTAGGCTTTGTTAACAAAAAGATGGGAAAAAAGTGTCTGAATTTTAAGTGGCCCTCTGGACTGCTGGAAACTTTGAGACAGTAACATCATGCCAGGTGCCTTTAGCATCTGAAGAGCTACTTTCTAGGTCTGAGCAGGACCAAACATTGCTGATACAAAGGCAGCAGGGGCTGAGGTCTGACCTGGGGTGATGGGCTCTGTTATCTTCTTTGGGCATTGATTTGGTAGAGTGCTTAAACATTTGTTTAATTTTCACCAGAGGAGATCTAGTAGACTATTTACATGTCTGAAGTTTATCACCCAGTAGATCTTGAGCTTTATGGGTTCCCCTTGGGAATTTGACCTGAGCAAGGACTTCAGGAATGGACTCCAGGATTTCAGTTTAGCCCTCACTCTTGAGAAGTGCACAGCCAAATAGAGGAGCTGTTAATGGCAAACATATTAATTTAAGAGCAAGCAGTACAAAAGTCCTAGAGCAGAAAGTGTCCTGCAAAGCAACTTATTTCAGAGCAAGACAGAGATGATCAGGAAAATCATGATGCTGTGGCAGGATGCTCGTAGATCTTTTCACTCTCCTGCTGTGTGTTTGAAAAGCCATGGGAGAGGGAGGCTGTCCCACAGGACCTCTGCCTGACCCCAGTCCCAACTGACTGCCGGCGACTGTGTATGTGTGTGTATGTGTGTGTATGTTTTCTTGCCCATCTCATGGCAGCGTATGGATGCTTTGACAGAGTTTTCTGCTTTCTGGCTTATTTTAAGTACTCCTGGAATCTCCCCCATCCTCTTGCAAACTGGGGCAGGCTGACCTCTAAGCCACATAATCTGAGCAGAAGTTAAAAAAGAAGCCCAGAATTTTTTCCTTTCCCCAATAGCACTGCTGCCGACGATCTCCGATCCAGCTTTAATGTTTAATTGGATGGCCGGGTTTTAAACAGAGCATTCTTTAACCCGGCTGACTCTGCTGGCCCCCATCCCCCTGCCCAACAGCAGCCTCACTCCAGTTATCAAAGTGTCATTAGTAGAGACAGCTGCCTGTAAACAACAGGAATGTCAACACAACTGTCTCGGTCAACAGGAATTTAACTTTAATCTGTTCATTACTTAAAGATACATCATCCTCTTTCTGCGCTGTTATCTACAGCACTTGCAGACAGAGGCGGAGAACAAATTGACGGCGACTGTGGGGGGGAGGTTGGACTGGTCCTCCTTCGGCCAAGCTGGTTCTGTTCATCATTTCCAGTTCCCCCCCCGCACCCCTTGTGAGTTCCCCTCCTGTATATGTATATATATTTGCTGGATTGCGGGTGAGGGGGGTCAGGAGTTCCTTGTTTAGCTGGAAACAGATACTACATATTTATAAATGTAAACTTGGAGCGCTGCCAGACTCCTGCATTTAAGTGATTAACAAATGTTTCCCTTCAAGTGGACACCTCTTGTTCTAAATATATTTGACAAGAATGTAAAGAGTCAACTGGAGGGTAGAAAGGGCATACCGCAAGCATTTTCTGCAGAGGCTGCCAGCGTTCGTGGGCCCGGGTTCTCCGGCCTGCGATGCCGGCGTTCGACGGGTGCCAGCCGAGTTGGCGGCGGGCAAGCTGCCAGCACGGCCCGGCCTCCCCGCTGTTTAACGACAATGGATTTACTGCTCCTCTGTATATTGGTGTTATTTTGTGTAAACAAGGTTAACACTCCTTTTAAATTAAATACACCTCCTGGTGACTGAAGGCCTGACCTTGGCAGACGTCTTTCACCTGGTCTCCAAGAAGGGTGGGTACCCCGTCTGGGCCGCTGGCCTTTCCCACCCGCTGGCTGCCTTTCATGCCTTGTCCCATAAAAGTGTGTCAGTCTGTGCCGTGCAGAGCATCCCCAGGACTGCTCCCACATCCAGATGCGCAGGGCATACAGGAATAGGAAGCTATGACTTATGAGCAAGAGTGTTGTTCTCTCTTAACCTTGCGTTTAGCGCATTATTCTTGTCCGCTCTGGACCTGCCGTTTCCCTCTTGCTTTCCCCTAAATTGTTCTGTCATGTAATCAAAGTGCATCTGATCTTCCTGGATTTTCTGTTTTGTCCGTGGCCAGAAGGTAAGTTTCTGACCCCACTCCCCTCCTCCCTTGCAAGAAAGGATGGACAAACTTGAGAGAGATCTCCCTCTTCCCTTTCTAAATGGTAATCTGGAAAATAAAGCATTCTTATCTTTGCCAAAAACTTTTTCACTTCTAAAGCATCATTTGTCATACAGGTTCAACTAAGATGTTTCAAAAGTAGCTGATTCTGCCACCTTTGATATCTCTAGAGATGCCTTTCTGTTCAGGCTGAAATCATTCATCATGGTGTGTTAAGAATTAATACAGTCCTATACTGGGTAAAAGAAATCTAAAATTTATGCATTGAAATTAAGAGTCTACAGATAAATAGTAGCTGTGTAGTTAAGAAAACCTCTTAAAGACTTCAATATTTAGACTATATAAGGCCTACAAGTCTTGTGCATGAAAGGTGCATTGGAGTTTGTAAACTCTGCAGGAGAACAGGCACCCATGGGACCCAGTGACACGCAGAGCTTATAAATTTCACAGGGCTGCAAAGTACACTTGAGGCCAAAAACCCCGCTGATGCCACAGATCCAACCTTCAGTGGGGCTTAGCAAGGAAGAAAGGTGAATTTGGGAGGATCAGAGGGGCTGCTGGGTCCCTGCGCGGTGGCACCGAGTCTTTGGTTAAAGACAATTCCTGGGTACATCAATACAGGTTTCCTAGCAAGACTTCCATATCATTTTCATGAAAGTAGCTCATTTCTTGTAGTCTGACTTAGTGTTGGCATCTAGCTTTCAGCTATCCAGTTTAAATGGAGATGCGTGGCTTTCTCTTTGAAGGGTGACACCCCTTCCTAGTTGTGGGTAGATCAGTACATGTTCATTCTTCCCATGAATCCCTGGAGGGTGCCCACTTCTATGTGATGTCTTTTTAAGTGTTGGACCTCAGTGATATCCTTTGATGGTAAAATTACCAAACTATTTGAATAAAAAGTGTTTCTTTTTAGTAATTCTGTGTTTGTTATTTTCAAATCTTACAGATTGTCCTTGTTCTTGAGCTATGAGAAAGTGGTTAAGGGTTTTCTATTTTTATCCTGGAAACTTTACAGAGAAATCTTAATAATTTTAAACAAACATTTAAATATTCAGATAAAAGCACTTAGTTGGATAATGAAATAGAGATGATGGGAAACCATCTGAGAGACTTTGTTTAGACTAATAATGATAAGACATTTTTTAAAAGAAACTCCAGAAAGATAGGTAAAAAATATGTAAAATAATATGCTATAAATACACGTGCTAAATACAGCTTTTCTTAAGAATTTTTGGAAAGAATGCTCTTATTCAGTGGCCAACTTGCAGAATATTTCTCTTTTACATAAAAAACGCTGCATGTTTAGAGGTGAATGCTTCAAGTTTCAGTGCATAGATGTCCAGCTCATAGGCAGTGTGCCTGTTACTAGGCAAAAGGCTATTCCAGAGATAGAGTTTTAAGTGAGGAGTGAAAAAGCAGAGGTTTTTTTTTCAGAAAGCTGCCACATTGTTGTACAGATAAGGCTGGTCTAATTAAACTATCATTGCAAAGTCTCCAGATTCCCCAGGCTCTTCTTTTGCTCTTAGCTGGAGTTTGGATTCGGTACTCCAAGAAATGCAGTCTCTTTGAACTCTTTCCTCTTTGTGTTTCAAGGATTGTTCTCATCTGCGCTATAAAGAGCCCCTGTTATCTGTAACGGAGCGCGGTAACATCTATTCTGACTGGACCACACATTGATAGAGCTGGGGGCTCTGAGTGATACCTCATACCCATTTGCTCCCTCCTGTCTGTTTTCTCTCATACTGCATTCTCTCTCCATAGTCCTACAGAGCAGAATTGCTTTTAATGAGGTTTATGATAAGCTCCTGATGTCCTTTTCCTGCTTCCAGAAGCTGTTTGCTAAAGAACTCACCTTTTGTTTTTCTAACAGCCAGAAGTAGAGCAGCTCTGTCCTTGCAAAGGATCAGGACTGTTCCTGATCACACAAAACCCAGGCAGGTGCAATGGCCAACACTTGAACCTTCAGAAAAGAGGTCTGCATAGGTCAGTTTTAACATAACTTGCCTATATGAAAGGTTTTTTATGTAGGTCTGTCACTTTGTATTCAGTCTGCAGTGGGTGCACCTGAACTGATACACACATGAATTTGGGCATCTCTGTTTCCTTAGAGTGCAAAGCAGACATCAAACACCATATGAGTTACATATTGTAAGCAGGACAAGAAGTCCTACTGAATATGGGATAAAATGCTCTTTATAAATATATCAGAGAAGCAAAGAAGTGAGAAAAAAAGTTATTTAAATTAGTAAACAGTGCTGGCACACAGAGAAATGTGATAAACTGACTATGAATAAATCAAAGTTAGAAATTAGAAGAAGATTTTGAGTCAGTGGAAGACTGCTCTTGAATAGCCTCCTAATAGGTTCAGTTAAGGCAAATAATGAAACTAGTTTTAAATTGGAATTGAATGCATTTATAAATGGGATTATACAATGTAGTTGCATAGCAGAGAGCTGGGTTAACTGACCTTGGAAGTTCTTTTCAGTCTTATGCTACATTATGCCTTCTAATTATTGCATGGCACTAACCTTCAGTAGGATTTTTTTTCAGTTTTCAATTCTAACTTACCAAACTTCAAGTGTTTGGGTTGAAATTTTGCGTTTCTGGCATGGAAATTAGCATTTTTTTCAACTTAAAAATTCTTTACAGTGAAATTGTCCAGGTACATAACAGAAAATGTTGTTCTGCTCATGAATTATAGGCCAGTTTAATGGAAAAGATATAGTGTCTCCATCTCTGGAGGGTGGGAATGAAATGTGGCAGTGTGGCTCTCTTTGTGCAATTTGCTGCCCTATGGAAAATTTGCCCCACTTTTCATCCAGTTTCTAAGATTCTGAGAAAAAAAAGAAAGACCAGTTCATGCATGATCAACAGAAACAACAAGTTTCCAAATACTGCACGCACTGAATTTGTGCCAGCTTTTCTATGTATAACCAGATTGCCTATGTACTATGAGAAAAGCATGAGCCTTTTCATGCCTGGGAGAGGAGGAACTGAGCTGGATTTCTGCTGAAACTTACTCCTCCTTTTCTTTGAGAGCTGCTCTGATGCCAGAACTGAGAGCAGAGATAATTTTCTTGCTGCTTAATTCTTCCCAGCTGGAGCTCATGCTGTGTGGAGGACAATGAGGAAAGGACACCCGTAATTTTGACATTTCCTAAATTTTGTCATGGAACCATCAGGAGTGAGCCAGGAAAGGACCTCGGGAGATTATCTAGTCCTTTTCTTATTTCTTAACAACCTCTAGTGCCACAAGTCCCTAAGTGATCTGTTCTTGCAATCAATTGTATTTACTTTCCCTAAATGCTTTTTGATAGCTACCCCAGGTCTTGTTAGTCAGAGTGGACATGTAAAATATTTTATTCCTTTCACTCTTGTATCTAGATTTATATTTTTTATGGCTTCTACCACTTCTTTCTGTCTCTTACTGAGACTGAACAAATTTAAGTCCTCAGTGTTTCCACAGTAGTCATGTTTCCTGGACCTCTCATCTCTGCTGTTGTTGTTCAAGGGACCCTTGCTATTTGGTGCAAACCTTTCTTGGATTACAGTACCAAAGGGAGGCCCCAGTCCTCCAGCTGGTACCTGATGCTAGGAAGCATCAGATGCTCTACATATTGCACATCATTGCAGTAGGACATTTTCCAGTAGGACATTTTGATTCAAGTTTAAGCTGTCACTAACTGTATCTCCTAAATCCCTCTTCCATGGAAACACTACCTGTCTTTCCTACAGGATGTGGTGCTTTATACTAGCCCCTCTTCAACCGTATCTTGGTTTATTTATGACCATTCCTCCAATTAACCAAGACCATTTACTTTTCAATCTGCCTGCAAATCCTACTGGTTTGATACCCTCTACTAGTTGAATAACTGCATTATCTATGCTATTAAAATGTTATTTGTGAAGTTTTGGGGACTCGACTTGGCAAACTTTATGAGCACTATATAAAATTTTGAAAGATTTGTTGAGATTTGTAAACAAGCTAATAAATACAGTTACTGATGTCCCTGTTGTTGGAAACTTACAGACTCACTCTTGCTGATATGTACACACAGTACTTGGCCAAAGGATGGCAAAGTGACTTAAACACAGAGAGAACATGTTTAAACTGGGGAAGTGATGTTCTCATTCAGCTTTTTCTATCTTCTACACTTCTCTGCAGTGGAATAACACCAGTTAGAGGCTTGGGAAAACAAGAAAACTTGAATAAAATGTAGTGGGTCTGTTGCGATTTCTCAGCATGTATGTGTTCCAGTTTCACTCCCTCTTCCTCTTCCCTTGGTTTTTCTTGCCTTGTGTTACTTGACGTGTGTATCTGTATGTGTGTGACCATGCCAGCCAGATGCCAGCAGAAACCAAATTAAAAAAATAAATTGTTAATTTGATCATTCTTTTACTGTCTGTGTTCCTCTCTGAAGTTCCTATTGTTTCTGATTGTTCTCTTGCTGTGGGGACTGGATTTTTGCCAGCTGGGTGCCAAAAGCCAGTGAAAATAGATAGATACATGCTAGGGATTGTAGAGATTAAAATATCTACTGTTCTGAATTACCCAGGGGTAATATAGAAATACCATTTTGTTAAAGATACCTGATCTGCTTTTATTATATTACAGGATTAGTGATGAATTAACCAAAGGAGAGAGAATTTTTTAAGTCATAGAATCATAGAATGGTTAATCCTTGATTAACAGTATCTATCTTTTCTACCTCTTTTCTTGAAATGATGAATATGGTGAAAAAACAGATTTTCTTGTGACTCACCAAAGAGAGAGAGAAAAAAAATCAGAGGTAAAGCAATAAATACCTCTGTTCCTGCAAACTGCGTGGTTACCTTAAGAAACGAAAGGGTGAAAAATCCAGCAACTTTTCCTTTGAAATTGGACTGTACAATCTTGCACTGTACAAACTTAGCAGGTTGACTACATGTCTCAATGAGACCAATCTATCCTTGAATAAGCACTTCTATCTCTTCCATATCCCTGGGCAAAACCAATGTTCTGGAGGTAAGATTTTGTACTTAACTCTAAGATAGTTGAGTGGATTTTGCTTTAATAAGATTAAACAGAGCATGCATTTATCTGATCCAGGTAATGTGGGCAGAGCAGAGACAAAAAACCACCAACCTATAATGAAGTGAGTATGCTAAAGGTATGGAATAAGTAAACAGGCATGGAGGTTACTCTTTTGGTACTGTTGCTGTATATTTATCTCTGTCTCAAGCATTCTAATTATTTGTGAAAATGATCTGTTTTGCAGTTTGCCATCTTCCAAGGGCAATCAAATACAAAAAAAGTGTTGCTCAGAAGCGCAATGAAAGCCTACAGTGCTGCATCAATTGCTTCATTACAAGGCAAACTTTGTTTGTCTTGACAACAATTACAGTAATCAAGTTTATGTAATTTGCAAGAGTTCCCATCTTTCAGTCATTTTTTTTAATCAGTAGGTGAATGAAATCACACAGAGTATTTTGCACAGGCTTCTGTATAAATAGGTGTGTTGGACTAAAACTGAAATACGTATTGACAACGAAAAAGTAGACTTCTGGGAAAGAGAGTTATTCCCCATCTATCTGTGGAGCAATGATGTGGAAACCTCCATTGCTGAGTTGCCACAGCACTACAGAATGAGGAGTGCAGCATCATTTTGCACTGGGCAGGAGATGGCCTTCATGACTGAGTGGATTTTTAATTTCTTAATTCTATCACTCCTTTCTCTGCCCCCTATTAGCATGACCCTTTCAAATATTTCTCCCATAGAAAAACATCTCCAAGACAAACCAGCCTTGTGAAGGGTAATGGCTAGCCTAATCAGATTCCCCTTTGTGTTTCTTAGGAAGACCACAGGTTCCCAAGGATTATATGGCAACAGCAGAATGAATAGCAGAACAATGGGCAAGTTTGAGATCAGATGCTTCCTCTATTGTTTCCAAAGCAAACAGTTCCAGGAAGCATGCTGTTCCCCGCGTTAGAGCTCTGTAGAAAGACCTTATTACACTAAGTATACTACAGGAGATACAGAAGCAGATCAATATGTGGCTAAGTGTTTTAGCCTTACTTTTATTATGTTTGACAGCGATGACAACATCGTATGTATGTCACATATAAGATGACTAATGTGTGTACATGTGTGAAGCCCTCGCACAAGCAGGTTTTCCCATAAACTTTGAGGGAAGAGTAAGCTCCCTGAAAGCAGATCAGAGCATGGATTGAATCTAAAAACTAAATAAGGTTTTAAACAAACCCCAAACTAATTTCAGGTCTTACAAGAAGCTGCAATGGCATCAGTGTCTGGAAACATCTACCACAAGTGGTTTCAATCCAGAGTGATTTCCAGGAAATACTTGTCTTGAGTTGTGCTACAAAATGTGTCATCAGAATGTTCCCTCTGTTCCTGACCCAAAGGAGAGTGAAGAACATTGCAAGGCAATGTGAGAAAGTAGGGAAATGAAAAAAGAACTTCTTGTGTGAGTTGATGATTTGCTCCTGAGTGAAGATTCCCTCTAACACACCAGAAGTGAACCAACCAACATGAGGCGTTTTTCTCTAGATAGCTCAGTCTCTGTAGTAGGCCAGCAGCCAGATGAGGGGTTTTAAAGAAGAGTTATGGTAGTTATAAAGAGGGAAAAAATTTGCAAACACTGATAATAATACTCCTACACAGGAAGGTTTGAGCCAGTCACACTACTCCCCCCCTTTTCCAGTGAGATTCAGAGCTACACAGGAACAGGAGATTGTTTTGGCTGGGATTAGATAGCACAGATGGTACCAAAATGTGTAACACCTACCACAAGTTCTTTAGTTTTGTATCATCTGCACAACAGTTCTTCTTGGCCTTTTAACAGTTCATTGAATAGAGGAAAAGGAGAAAAAGACATGGGACAATTGCTGGAAATGTGCAGCAAGTACTGTTTTATGTTATGTTTTGGGGAATTCATATAGGAACATGTAGATAGGCTCACATAAAATCTTGCATATATCTTCTGTGAGATGGTGTGAAACTTCACTTGGCTCTTCTTTTTCAAGAATCCCCCAGACTTGGCAAGTAAATCTCACAACACATTGGAGAATTACATCACTAATCATTTTGCAGATATATACGACGAGGTACAGGAATTATAACCAGTTTTCCCAGAATCACCATAGGAGTTTGTAGCACAGGCGGCTCTTATCTCCATGGAGCTTCTCAGGAATCCCATAGACTTTGTTTTCTGCCCTGACATAAATAGCACCAGTCTTTGGTTTTCTTCTCTGACTTTGTAGGTCTTCTACATGACCTACAATAAAACTTTCTTTTTCTGTCCTAATTTTTTCAAATAAATGCTACTGTAGCAATTAATCTACAGCTTGTGATTCCAGAAGTATTTTTCTGCCGATTCGAGGATAATGCTTTATTCAATTCCTCTAGTTGCTACCTTCTTCTACAAAAGACACTGAATTCCTGTGTTTTTAATATGTTTGCCAGGGGTCCGGAAGAAAGAGCATAGCAAATATACTTATTTCGTAGGGAGAAATACAAAAACTTCTAAACAAAGGCACTTAGGTGCCACCTAAGTGATGGACTTATGGACATTATAGAAATAATGAGACTTCCAGGTTGAGATTTTCCAGGTTGCCTATTTGATTTCATTACAGCAGGTACTCAACACTCCTAGATAGCTCTGAAATATTCATTGTAATGTTATTTAACAATTAGGCTGAAAGCATGGAGCGTTCCCTGAGAACTAACTAGGAAGAACTGATGGCCTGAATCCTCTGTCTTTTGAATACTCAGCCACAAAATTTAAAAGCATTTGAGATTTTTTTTTCCCCCTAACTAATAAGAGACCTTTAGCTAAGTATAGGAAAGACAGTGAGTCTCCAGATTAAATGGAGAACTCTCTGCTTTAGGATTTCTAAGATGACTAATGCCCAGGGAAGGATTACTCTGACCACATTTACAGTGAGCTCCCTATTGATGTACATGATGAGCAATGAGGATGTCATTGCATTGACTTCAGCTTAACTCCACTGCAGAAGGACAAGGGCTACTGGCTCATTCTCACTCACACTTCTGAAGAACTTACATTTGAGATAATGATGAAACTTCAGTTGGTGAATTAGGTCTGAAAATATATCTGTGCAAAGGAAATACGCATTTTTCAATGTTTCAGGAGTGCAGGACAAATGCAAGGTGTAACTCAAAGTCATCATAGCACTAGCTGTAAATATTGTTTTCATACAGCCAGCCTACTCATATACTCAGATAACCCATCCTATTATTCTGGCAGCTACAGGACTCCTGAATCACATCTACTTGAACCTGGAGGATTAGAGGTTTTGCTCTTCAAATAGTGTAGGTGCTAGACTGGCCACATTTTTCAGACCTCTTTGGAGAAGCAGATTTTTTTTCTTTTCTTTTAAACAAAAAAATCATTCAGGGCCCAAAATAGACATAAGCGAGCCTCCTCCTTTTGTAATTTTGTTTTTTGAAAATCAGACACGTAAAATCTTTTGTAGCTGTGGGCTCGAATCTCTCTTTTGTGGAAACACTGGTGCACTGTAATTGGTTGAGTACTGCTATCCAGGCTGAGAGGGTGACCTTTCACACTCTGCCCTAAAAGAACACTATAGAAAGAGAGGTGGCGTAATCTGGGTTAAAGGCTTCTTACTAACATGTTGAGAGCTTGTTTCACACACACACAAACAGTTGCACGAAAGCCCCAGCCTGATGATAACTTAGCACTTTAGCGTGGTGCTCTTGAGACAGCCCTCTTCTGAGAGAATAAAGAAGGGCCCCTTAGTTGAAATGCAGGACTGAAGCTCTTCATAACCACCGGGCAACTGTTACGAGGGAAAAAGAAAGTTAAAAGAGATGAGAACAAAAGGGGCTATCCTTGTTACAAGGCTCTGGTTCTAGACCTGAAAAACTCCTCTCTCCTAATCTTTTTATTATTTTCCTCTGTATAGCCCCAGGTTTTGACAGTGAAATCTCTTGTCTTTCTAGGCAAGCATATTCAGTGCTGTTTAAGAAATTCCCGTGGACCTGCCTTTTTCATGATCACTTCGTACACGGAAAAAGAGGAAGAAAGAAGGTGAACATCTTTGCTTATTTGGTTAAGAAGTGAAAAGAATGGGATATTTCTAGGGTTAGGCAATTAGAGCCAAGCTGTAGCTGAAACAGTATAAAAACTCTAAAAACTGAGCTGTTACATTCAGCACATAGAAAGATGTGCTTGCCTAGGTTGTGTGTAGACTTGAGACTTTAATGTTTGACTTCAGAGGGACTGAAACCACAGTCCGTTATTCCAAGTCACCAGCATGGCTGAAGATCCTGGGTGCAATGTGATCTCTAGGCTTGCAAAGCATTCCCAGGGCTAGTTATGTGCCCTGGGCTTGTGGGTCATGGGAATGGCAACTTGCGTCTCAGTAGTCCCCTTTCCTCTCCATTTTTTAATGCTTACTCCAGCATTGATTAATATGGTACATCTGTCTCATGCAGCTTGTCACTTTACATTTCATTTTTCCACCTTATTCCTTGTCTAGGTTTTCTTTTCCATACGTCTCCATTTTCTTACAAATTCCCGCATATTCAACAGTTACTCTACTCTTCCAAATTATCTGCCTTACTATTTTGTATATACTTGATGTTCATAAATTCTCACACACTCTCAGTGATTCCTGCTAGAAAAAAAGAAAGGCTATTTAGAAATGGCTTTAGTGCAATTTCTTATTTACTTATATCCCATATGATGTGCACAAAATAAAATGAGATTATAAATTTTATATTTATCACAATATTTAACTCTCTCATAAAGTATTTTCTTCTTGCTAACAGTTAATAGAACCAGGGAGCTCCAAAGTCACTGCTGAACGTCTGGTTTGACTCTGGACCTTATGGGCTGTGGCAATCCTCCTTCATGATGTTGCACGTCAGGTAGTGCAAAGTGCCTGAACTCTTACTTTCTTTAGTTTTTCTGTTAGCTATATGCTCTTTCTGTCCTCTGCAGCAGAGTTAAGCTTTGTTAGACGTGCCTGCATTTCTGATAATGGTGACTCATTTCCAGTCTTCTTAATTACTGTTTTGGTACTTTTTACTTCAAAATCTTTCAAGACTGGCAATTAAATTTACAGCTCTCTCCTCCAGAAAGAAGCCCCAGGGGTATAATGGAGATTGCAACCACCAGATGACTTGGTGATCACGGAAGGCCCCAACAGTGGTCATCCAGGCTGGTGGACCAGCCCTAAAGAGGACCAACAAGACAAATAACCACACAGAATTGCAAAATCTGAACAAAGCAGTTTCAACACTCTTGAAGTTTAGTTCCTTGTAGGTTAAAACCTGACCTCTTTGCCTTTGGAGACTGAGGTTCAGGTTCCATTAATTTATAGGAAAGAATACATTTGATGAGTTCATCATGGCCTATGGTGAGGATATTTTGTCACAGCACAAAATCACTGCACAATACAGCATGATTGGCAGCTGCTTCCTAAGAGTGGCCTGTGGCTGCGGTAGGAAAGGTTGCAGCTGCTCGTGATGGAGAGCCATTGGCAGTCAGTGATGGGGACTGGCCCATAACATCCCTTTGAACCATGCAGAGCACTGGCTGGCCTTCCAGATCCCTCACTTTGGGGTTCACCCAATTCTTTGCCTCACACCTACAATTTGGGAAATAAATTGGTTTATTCCTGACAGACAAGCTAGTTTAGATATAGGAGCAATTGAATATCCAAAATGTATTTATAGATACATTTGAACAAAGTGATTGCAGGAGGACTGCACAGGGGAAAGCTATCATTAAAAAAATAAAAAGAAAAGGAAAAGGAAACGGCAAATTTTATTTCTAAACCTTTCCACCAGGAAAGGTTACGAAATTTAGGGAAATGAGCTGCAGCTGACATGCCTGACAAATAACTCTCATGGAATCTATAAAGTGAGTTTATTTGTGCCATCTTTTACAGGAAGGGCTGTGTGTGAGTTTTGTAGCATTGCCACTGGGGTTGCTGAAACACCCGGCTAGCGATCAACATTTTGGATGCTCATGAATAACCGGAATATGAGCACCTTAAGCACAAATTCAACAAAGGTTTTGTCAAGTTCATCATCACATATGAGATTGCATCATTCATAGTGGCATTTATAGCCATCAGTACTATACAACCCATGGTAACAGATGACATTGCATGCTGAAAGAGGCCATGAAAGGTCTTTCATACTGTTTCCTGCTCCTAATGACAGCTTTTACTGCCAGTTAGGATGGAATCCAAACACATGAAGTCATGATGGCTGTAGGTGTTGATTTGGATATGAAATGTATAACCTAGCTTATGCAGAACCGTTTAACAGAGACAAGTTTTTCAGCGCATGCGTTGTATGCACAGTGCTTGAGAAAACTAAAGGTGATGGGACGGAGAGAATGGGCATGAGATAGGATATTACTCTGTTAGCAAACAATTTTATATACAGGGTATTTTGTGTTAAAAATGGATTTGGACTCCCACGCACATAATTGTTTGGACATCATGCCCTTAGAGTCTATTCGAATTTATGATAAAAGTATATACACGTCTGTGGGGTCAACTAGTCGGTTTCTCAGCTGGATGCAAGTGGCATTTATATCTCTTCGTATATGTGTTTTTGTTTGTGTGTGTATATTCTGCACGTGTATTTTCATGTTTAGCCAAAACTTCCATGTCTATAGAAAGCTCATGAATATTTTATAGCTTTTGTTCATGAATTCATTCATGAGTTTTATAAGTAGTGATAATTTGAAAAAATAATATGTCTGAAAGGCAAAACCACTTTACCTATGAATGACCTCTTTCTCTTTTTGTTTTCCCTAGTTTGGATATGTTTTCCCAAACAGCCTGTGGAAGTATTTACTGGTCTGTTCACTTTTACTAATCCTGGGGCATTAACAGTACAAAAGTGTATATATATACTTACTATGTGTAGTTACACATTTCCCAGCCTATAGTTAACATGAGATCATTAACTGCACAGAAATGGGGTTTCTGCAAGGCAGACCTGTTGGTCAGTGCAAACTTCAGGCCATGCTATGCTGGATGAGTCCTGTGGGTTTTTTGGGGGTCTTGCATTCCTTTCTGGACTATAATATATGTGAGTTTGTGTGTGTACACGTGTGTGTGTAATAAGTAATATAGGGTAATCCTCTTCTGATGACAGAAGCTTCAAGTGGTTACAAGTAGCAGACCTGTTTTCCGATGCCTGAGGTAACTGTCTATAAGGTGCAATGTAAAGGAATAATTAATTACACTTACAGGTTAAAATGGGGGAAATGATATATGATAGCATGCTTTTAATGCAAGTGCTTTGATTCAACACGAGGCAGGGTTTTTGGTGAAAGAAGTGTCGAGACACAGAGTATTTTCCCGCAGTCAAAGGTTGTATTTAAGTAATCACTCAGTGCAATTTTACCTATATCAGATGTTCACAGTGCACAAAGGAAAAGGAAAAGAAGTGAAAGATGAAAACAGAGAGGAAAAACGTCCCCTAAATTCTGAATACACAGTCTTGCTGAGTAACCACATTCATAACTGAGTGGGAGTGATTTGTTCTGACAACACAAGACTACTAATTTTGCTGAATTAACAGCACGACTAGTAGTGGGTGGAGGGGAAGAGGGGAAAAAAAAGAGATTTGTTATGGACATTCTCAGGGTTATTAATGATCAGGTGATATAAAAGATATGTGGCCTACAGTATCAAAAAAAATTTTGGTTGCATCCTGGTGTGATGCTTAAGAAATGAAATATCTGGGACAACACGCTTAAAAGAACAAGATGCATATTTATATTTTAAAATTAAAGCATGCTTACACTTGTTGGTGAAAGGAAAACAGTCATAAGCTCGACTTGGATTCCTTCTTCACTCTAAAGCAGAGGGCATTTCACTAAGGGTCTTTAAACTTTTTTTATTCCTCACATTTGGAAAGACATGAGTCTAAGATTATTCTCAATGGAAAAGATTAATATTTTCAATGCAAACTTTAGAATCCACTTGGACAGCCCAGGGCTTCCAGCTGTTGTTTATACTATTAGTTAGAAATTCCCAGTGCCATTCTTTTAAAACAAAATTAATAATAATAATAAAAAGCTCTATTTAGTTTATTTTGTGGAATTATGTTAATAAGCACAATTTGCACTGTGCAGGTTTACTTTGTGGTTTGTGGTGAGTTTGGAGAGGTTTTGTGTGCAAACCCAAATGTGGTGACAGCAAAACCTTTCCAAAGCACAGGCTTTTATGCCCTAAGCACAGAATTTTCTTTTGTGGTCATGTGTGACGCGGTTTTTGGATAATAAATGCCTGTAATAAGGTTTCCTTAGGTTGGCTCAAAGGGCCTGTGCCTCTGTTTATAATGGCTGTCTTTGGAGGAGTTTTGGTTACATATATTTTCTTAAAATTTGAGCACTTCTCAGGGACAACATTTAAAGACCTAGAGGCTGATCCAGAGACGTATTGCTCACTCACCACTTCAGACCATGACAGCTCACAATATACCTCTGTGTTACCTCGGCTGGCCATTAAGACATGGCTTCATCCATCAGAGGCATCTGAGAGAGCTTCAGGTGACTTGATGGCCCATTGCACATGCAGTGAAGAGCTATTTTGACCTTAATTTTTCCTGGTCTATACCAGAGGTCCCTAAAAGGGCTGGAAGTAGCTGGAGTTGCTCCACTCTCCCCTAGGATAGCAGTGTGGTGGGAGCGCAGCCACCACTGTTCAGGTGTTTTGCACCAGGAGCATATGCACAGCAGAAGTTTTCCAACTTCATATTTCATAATTTCATCCTCCTCAAATCTAAACTGGTAAAAGAAGAAATATCCCTCTCATCGCAGTCTGGATCATCTAAACTGATGCTATTTTTGTGATGGAAGGGAGGGCAGAGGAAGGAACCACATTTGCTATAGAAACTGGTTTCTATTCCTACATAATGAAAAAGTAGATGAGATACTGATTTAAAAAAAGAAAAAAAAAGCTGAAAGAGGAACCAACATGTTGCCAAATGCAAACCTACTGAAAAACCCCAACAAAAAGCCCAACCACCGAAAAAACACGCCTTTTGTAAGGCGCTCTTTGTCACAAATCAGTAAAAGTTGATTCCTGTAATGAATTAAAATATTCCAAAAGCTTAAAGCTTCTATCACAGTTGACCTTTAAGGCATGTAGCAGCAAAGAAGTTAATACACTTTGCACATGTTGCAGAGCAACAGGTGGTAGAAAAACCCATGCCGGCTCCTTGCATTCCTTACTTTTCAAACTGGTGGCCCCTGGTATTCTGGGATTTACACTACCTCCCCCAGGCTCTGACTGACAAGCTAATCGGTGTGCTGGGAAGCCCTGAGCTATTGATTCCACTGTAACAGAACACCTCCCCGTCAATGAAACTGCAATGAAATGCTTCAACAACGAAGAAAGGGAGGCATTAGGCTGTTGAGCAACTGGAAGAAATTTGCTTGTAGGTAGTGCGGCAGAAATGAAAAGGCTCTCGGGGGCACAAGCTTGAAAAGCCAGGTTATTAAAAAAGCCACAAAGCTGGAGTCTGGCTGAGTGGAGAAAAATAGTTATGGCTCAGTTAGGCGTATCTAAAAGGAGGAGGGAGGGGAACACAGCTTTCAAAATTGCGTTAATCCCCCATGTACTTAATTTCTTTTCTTTTATGGCAGCTTGTAGTATAGCAACAAGTATTCAAGCAGTTAATAATTTTAAACAGTTTAGCTTTCCGTAGGCAATATATCTTTAACCTTAATTAAAATTTTATTTTAGTAAGAGGAAAATATTAAAATGACACTCTGATCATCCTCTAAGATGGAAAATATATGATAATATGAATATTTTATTAGACAAACTATTATTAAACAGCTGGTGCAAAATCTTAGCCACTGATTAGGTATATTTGTTAGAAATGCAGGTCGCTATTTCTTAATAATGGCCCAACAGCCTTTCGCTCAAAGAAACAACCACTGACACACCACCTGCAAACACTGGGGTCTTAATGCATTGTATCAGAATCCTAATATACCAAAAGCAGAATTGGATACCCGCAATGCCAGCCTTGTGGATGGTTCCCGTTCTGGGGTAAAAAGCATGCCCAGCACATCGCCTGGGTACGCATCTCAGGTGGTGGGTCTGTACTTGAATTAAGAGATGTGCTCTTTTCTTCTAAAGATTTGAAGGGACGGGGATCAGAGAGTGAACCAGCTTGGCCATTTTATTTGGGGTGGGAGTCAGAGGGGAGCTGTCAGAGTCAAGCTTTAAGGCTGGAATTTGCATCTGCTGGTAATTTGGGAGCCTGAGTTTGCTGACCTTCAGGCAATGTGCACATCCTATCTATTTACTCAGTCTTTTCCTGAGTGAGCTGTCAGTTTTTCTTTTGGAAAGTCCTCTCCCCTCCTGCGTGGGTTGTTGAATACAATAAAAAATGTGTAGGCCTTGATTGCACACGAGGCAAAACGGTGACTCGCTTAGGCGGCTAGATTAATTTTTCAATGACAATAAAACGGCTGACGTCGTACATAAAGTGAAACTGGCAAAAGTGGCCTTTTTGGAAATTTCCCATCCCATCAATTATCGCCTGTTGTAGGTTCAAGAATTTTGCCTTGAACAAACAACAGAGATGGCTTTTCTGCCCACTGTTTTGGGTTTTTTTGTTGTTGTTGTTGATGGTGGTAGTGCCATCTATCTTGGTCTGTATTTGAATATAAATATATTTAGGGGCTGTCTTCGTGTAATGGAGTGCTCTGTGTATAGAGAGGACAGGGAAGCTGGATGAGAAAGGTTAGGCTCAATTTTCTTGGCATCTCACCCATCTTTTAAGCAAACCTGCCCCAGCTCTGCCACCTTTGCCACAGGATCTGTGCTTGAGTGAATATTAAGCATCTTGTGGCTGCGATGGGCAATGCTGGAGGAGCAATGCCCAGGCAGCTCTGCAATCACAGCAACACGGAGAACATCCGTGAGTTAAAAAGCAAGTCAATGGAGGCAGAGAAAGTATTAAAAGAAAATAACCCTAAAAACTTAAAATCACAGAAACCCAACTCCTACTCACACTGAAGCCAATCAGAATATTGACTTTGATTTCAGTATGACCAGGATGGGAAAAAACCTAAAATCCTTCTTTTATTAAATATATTCCGTCTCACGAAGAGTGGCACATGGACAAAGGAATTTTTCCTAAAGCTGACCCATATCTGTTTGCCTTAATTCTGTTCTTGCCCTTGGATGAAATCCCTCTGAGGTTGACGGACATTCACCAAAAACTTGGATTTGTGTCAGCAACATTAATTAAGCTGAATCCAGAAATACTCAGCCCAACACAGAGGAGTTCTGTTTTACATTTGTGCAGTTGAAGCCAAACTCTCATGGACTTTCCACTCGTCAAAATGAAATGCTCCTGCCATGAAATGTATATGAGCAATATACAGCTCAGCTGAATAGCAGGCCAACAGCTGTAGACCTAACTAATAAATTCCCTGAATACCATGTTATCAATGTTTGGGATGTTCTTCTAACCCCAGATATTCCTACTAGTGTTTTTTTAGATTCATTCGTTTTGGTCTGGTACGTGTTTAAATTTTAGAGACTTAAGTGGTTATCTGATGATGTGAGAAACACTGAACATAGTGTGTCCATTTTTAATGTGAGAATTTTGCAGACTTCAACAGCATTTTTATTTATGCTGGTAATGTTAACTAATAGAAAAAAAGCTATTCTGAACTTTTACTTTTCACCAATTAGGCACTAGTGCTTTATAAGTAATTTCCCATTTAAAAATTTTAGTCTTGTTTTTCCTTTAAGAGTGTACAAATCATGTTTTTTCCTTATGTTCAGGAAATCAAAACATTAAAAGCTTTGAATCTTTTTCCAGTTCATCAACTGTGTGCTTGAGTAGACTCTCAAACTGGACAACACGTATCTCTCAGGTCTAGCTCATACCAGTTACTGATATGGAATCTATTTTATTTCTGCTATTTTGCTTTACTATGAGCATATTTTACAGATTATCATGAACAGGAGGGGTAGAGAATGGAAGCCTGGAGATAAGGAGTTCTTTTCTACTATTCACACATATAAATGAAAAGAAAATAATTTCTTAAGATGATCTAAGTCAGGAAGTTTAAAATTAGCCAAAGATAGCTGGAACACCTTGGAGAAGATAATCAGATATGTTTATTCCAGATGATCGTTAATAACCCTGTAATTATTGACTATTATTAGTGAAAATGTAAAAGCAACTAATGGTTGAAAAAAGGAGAAGGTAAAAACCTCAGAAATTTAATGCAAATGGGGTTGATTCCTCTTCAATCAATGGGCTTTTAAGCTTATTCCAGGCTTTAGATTTGCAGAGAAGTCAGAACTGGCATGGCTTATAGCGGCTGTTAATGCAACACATGCCTATCATTTGCTGTTGACAGGCTTTAATAAAAACCTAATCTGAGGAAATTATGAAAAACCTACGTATTATGCAATCTGGTTTATGTTTTGGCGTGTGGCAAGCATTGCTCTAATACAAAGGAAGCCATCGTGCATAAACTTTACTCCCATTGTTTCCACTGTAAGGGCAATTACTTTTTTTTTTCTTAAATGTTTGATCCTTTCATTGCCTCAATCTTCAGACAGGTGTGCTTTGGGGTGCAATGGGTGTTACTTTAAATCTTTTACAGAAGCAAGAATCCTGAAGAGCAGTTACTGACTCCAGGGTGGCAATGGGGAAATTCAATTCCGATACATCCCTTTTCTGTCTAAGATTGCTTCTCTTTCTCCCAAAAGCTGTCTTCTCTGGCAAGTTTCCAGTAGTCCCATTCCCTTAGACCTGGAATGTATTTTGGAAACCTCTCCCCCTTTTTTTCCCCCAGCTATGTTTCCTCTTTCTATTCAAAGAATGGAACCTTCTCAGCAACATAAGCAAGGAGAACCCACCACTGTCCTAGATTCAAATTTGGCTTTCTCCTTTTTTATGTGATTTCTTCTTTTGCGTTGATGATGATAATCCACATTTGGCTGTGTGCAATTACACCTTCTCCTGAGTTTATCTGGAGCTGCTGGCAATTCACTGGATTTTCCTGCTCCCCACATGTTAAACCTTATTTACTAGTTTCGTCCTATACAACAGAAGATGTGTGTTATCTCTTAAAACACCATAACGTTTAGTTATACTTGTAATTAGGGATGTGATAAATTCTTGCGTGCTTGCTTACTTTCTGTCTCTTTCTTTAAACTCTAAAATAGCTAAACTAAGAATGTATAGGGGAACTCAAAAAACCCCCAACACACAAAAGACAATCAATAATATGAGGGTGAGAAAAGGAGTAAAACAATTCTGTAGATATTCAGGCTGGAATGTGAGCACTGAGAAAAGTCTTTGGATAAATTCAACACAGATTTGGCCTGCAGCTCTAAGCTGGCGATTCCAGTAGAAGAGCAGACCTCTACCCTGTGGTAAAGAGGTACAGAATAATGCCTCTTTGAATTAGTTTCAAAATGTTGCTGTGATGCAGACGAATTGCTCCGAGATGCCGAAGTGCAGTGCACCAACATAATAGTGTATTGTTAAGTCACACTGCCATTAAAGGATATAGTTATTAATCAAATTAAGTCAAAACACAAAGCAAGTACAAATTAGTATCAGATGACACGTCTCACTGTGAGTAGTGAAGAAGGAATGGAGGGAACCTGCCATTTTAAAAGAAAACAATCTTTCATAAAACTAAAACAGAAGGTGAGGGAATATCCTACTACATAGTTACTGGCAGCTGGTGTGTGCTATCTGGACAGTATTTGTCTTTAAATTCACATGACAGTCCTAGAGCGCTGCGATGTAATCGGTGTCTTTCAGAAGCTCGTGCTAAACTCTGAATAATGCTTGTCTTTGGAGACGTGGAAAATGTTTACAAAGAAAGACAAAAGTACTCGAAACTTAAAGGTTTTAATATATTGTTATTTTTTCCATCTTGGTACATATTTTCTCAGTGTAATTTTTTAGCTCCAGAAGAAATGTTACTTCTCATTGAAAGAAGGTTTGGGGTTGGTGGGGGGTTTAAATTGTCATTTCATTCTATGGAAACAAGATATTTGTGGGTTGTAAAATTGGTCCAAATATTGTGATTTGTGCGTGTTTGTCTAAATAGCCTTTCACGACAAGAAACTATTGACTAGTTTTGTGCAACTAACCACACATGAACACACGGATTTACCCGTGGATATATGTGTGTGTGTGTGTTCCCAAGTACCACAGCATTAGCTTCATCTCTCCAAGTTCTTCCAGTTACAGTTAAAACTGGTGAGTAGTTTATTGGAAACAGTGATACTTAGAGTGCCTAAAGGTAATGTAACGACATTCAGCAGTGTTGTCGGATTAGGATTCTGCATTATGATGTGCAACCTTGCAGTAAATTTAGTTTCTTTATGGATCATCAGAAACAGATATAAAATGGAAGCACAGCCTTCTGCATAGGAGGAAAAGAGTCCTTTTCCCTCTCTGTTTTGAAGCTGTTGTGTCTGCTCAGGCATTATTTACATGGCTATCACAGGATAACCTAACTTCAAAATGATTCTACATTTGGCTTACAGATAGGTTTGCTGTTTTTGTAAGTGTTGTTTCAATGTGGAACATGACTGGGAGGTGGCTTAGTGAGGTACCTGTCAATGTTCAAATGTGTTTACTTCATTAATGGTTCCTGAGTGTGAAAGTTTGTTTCCCTTCTGCTCTTGCTTCCTGAGTCTATGGTTTCCTCATCATCCTGACATTGCCAAGCGCGTTGTTAACATACAACTCCTGCACAAGAGACCGTCACCGCATGGGATTGCAACCTTAAACAAAAGTCACAATGGCAAGGCACTCAATCTCAGGTGAATTGCTTAAACAGTGCATGTTTGTATTAGCTCCAATGTTAATATAGACTGTTCTCTGCCATTATGTATTTGCTATGAGTGACAATACCTGCAGAATATATCTTTCAGAACTGGACAAAGAATAAACACAGGTCTAACTCAGTTTCTCACTAATAAATGCACTGAGATGCTATGTAGTTTGTTATTAGTCTACTTGTAAGGTATTACCCTATTAGATGAAGGAGAAACCTACAGCAGCTGAAAATAAGGACACAGAGGAAAGTTTCGGAGAGGTATTTGTAGATGATGATAACTATTCCAGAGTTCAGTCGAATTATTTGAGTCACTAATGAACGGCAAATCATCTCCTTCCTTAATCATGGCATTTTGGTGATAACAAGTTTAAAGGGTATCTCAAGGGTATATGTGTATGTATAGTGATGAATAGAAACAAAGAAAGAGGATGGCATTTCAGGGAGGTTCTGCTTGAAATCTTGGAAAGACATGATCCTAATAGGCTAAGCTCTAGTAATCTTTGACCACATTGGTGCTTTATGTTCTTCGAAGGTCAGGTCATCATTTGCTTATACTACGGCTAAAATACAGAATGAGCAGGACTGGAAAGACATTTCAAGGGTGGTGTGTTGTGTGATAACAGAGATTTGCAAATCTGAAGAAACAAAGGGTGGAAGGCTCCAGGCAGATAAATGCAGGTCTCTGCACAGAGAGTTTGCTTATGCTACGGCTAAAATACAGAATGATGAGCAGGACTGGAAAGACATTTCAAGGATGGTGTGTTGTGTGATAACAAAGATTTGCAAATCTGAAGAAACAAAGGGTGGAAGGCTCCAGGCAGATAAATGCAGGTCTCTGCACAGAGAGAAGCTGCTGTGCTGGTGGCTTTAAAACAGACTAAAAACCAACATGTGTACTTCAATCTTGGCTCAAGAGGAATGGGCTTAAAAAATACCTTAAATTATTTACTCATTTGAGGCCTGAATGGGAGGGGAATATAGCAATCATTATAAGGTGTTAAAAACAAATCAGCCCTCATAATTGGGCACAGCTTTCCTGAAGTAGAGTTGCACCTGTTTGAACCAGGGCTTCATCTGGTCTGCTGAAGGTAGGTTTGAGGCCCACCAACACCTTTCAGATGGATCTACCATAAGTCAACAACTGATGATAACAACCTTCAACCCCAACGGCAAACAATCCTCATTCCAGAAGAAGTGTTCGGAGCCACAGGGGAATATTGGGAAATAAACCTGTTTTGAGAAAGAATGGGCTTTCCACAAATAGCTGTGAGTAGTTCTGAATGTTCACTCCATCAGTGAGCAAAGTAATGCAGCCATCTTTTTCTATTGTATCTATAGAGATATAGGGGAGATACGGGAAGCTTATACAAATTAAGGAGGGTGCCTGTATGGTTGCATATTAAGGTGATAATAGATTTGAGGAGCTGTTCCTGACTGTGTCGAGATTAAGCAATTCTGATGATGAACCTTAGTTAAAAGCAGTTATCAAGATACAATCGGCTTTACACATTAAATATTCCAACCCCAAAAAGGAAACAAAACAGAATCAAAGCTTCTAATCAGTTTATGATCCAGAGATTTTGCCAGCCAAACTTGTTGGAAGAAGTAATGTAAACAGAAAGATGCAAGCAAAGTCAGTTAAGTGGAATTTAAGCTGTCAAGCTACAGTGTAGAACTCCATTACCATATCTCCTCATGTGTTTTTTTTTAATAGTATTCTCTGAAAAGCACTAGATGTAATAAAGTCAATTTAAAATTTGTTCTACCAATCTTTTGCATCTGTAATTTTCCCATTAAATGTAAATGCCCATGAGGCATGCTATTTGCATTACATTGCATTTGCAGTCTTTAAAACAAACTATAAATCCCCTCCTTGTTTCATGTGATTGATGCTGTGTGTATAAATACCACCATAAACCTCAAAGGGGGCTAACAGTGACAGTAAATTAAAGTTTTCAAGTCTGGCAGCATCTCAGCACTTCAGCCCTTGATCTTAAGCAGCGTTGTTAACCCCCGCCTCATTGCCCTCCTGAACTCACCTTTTCCCTCCCCTTGCCTCCTTTCCCCCCAGCCCCCACTTTTTCCTATTCTATCCCTACTCTGATTTCCTTGGGAAACACCTTTCCATCCATACAAGCTGAACCAAGTCAGGAATATGCTGTTAATTAAAAAGAAGCTGCAGCTGCTTGCCAGATAGAACCAGGTCTTCACTGTGCTGTCTTGGTGTATCTGAGTTCAAGACTCTCGGGCCATCTTGGCTTTGTGAACAACAGTCAGCCACAGCTCTCTTGATTATCCTGTACCACTCCAATAATTAATTGGCATTAAGGGTATTTATTATTTTTTTTAACTTCTCTTTTCTGGTTGCATTTCTCTGATTCATGCCAGAATTATCCATAAGATTGCTCTGTGGGCCAAGCACAGCCTCATTATTGGTAAAGTGCAATGCAGGCAATGGGATAATTCTAGCTTTCTGCCACTAAGGTTCTAGTTCTCTATTTTTCACATCAGACCCAAGCACCAACAGCTCAGCACTCGATCTTGTAGTCAGGAAAACACATTTGGTAGATTTTTTTTTGTTTCTTAAAAAGAAAAAAATATTTATGAGAGAATACTGATGCTACCATACAACATGTACCTAAATCTGTTGGGCAGAGGGAATTCTTTTCAGATGAGGGAAATGCTTGTTGCTAAGATTTTAAAAGATGATAGTCAAAGGTGGAAAGGGAAGGGGAAAATAAAAGGTGAAATCTGAATGGGGATGAGGCTAATTAATTATTTTAGGCTACTAATCTCCACCAGAGATCCTCTGAGAATCTGGGAGCAGGTAGAGTATCCCAGGTGGATGCTACTTGGGATTTGTCTAGATCTCAGGGGGAGAGAAGGCTTTGGCAGCTCTCCTATCACTTTTTCCTCCCACTCTTTGTGCTCAAGGGTTTCTTCTCCCTAGGAATGAGATTTCTATCCTCCCTACGGCTATGCAAGTTGCTATCTTCTGTAAGCCTCTCTGTGTTGTAACCTTTAGAAGTCAGTGATGTCCAAAGTCTTCTCAGGCTTTTCTAAGACATGAGCATTACAATTGCAATGGTTTTCCTGCAACATTTCTGAAGAATGTCAGTTTTTGGTAAATATTAGGAATGTGCATGGTCATTTGTTTCCTGAAAGTAACTGGGATACACATGAATACAAAAGGAATGGAAATAAACTAAATATTTGGTCGACGAATTTGACTCCTGAAATTAAACAAGCAATGCTGTTCAGACTGGATTCCCTTTAGAACAAATCTAACAACCACAGAGGGTGTAAATCATTAGCATTTTTTTCCTGAGGACAAGTATGGTATGTGTGTCTTTGCTGAACATCGATAATTGTATTCAACAGTCTACATCAAAGTATGCAAAACTCAACAGGTGAACGCTGATGACTGTTCAACTTCCTATAAAAAAAGTTCCCTACGGGTTTTATCTTGGAATGCAGTTACCCACCAGTCTGACAGTAGCCATAGGAAACCACACTATTTAATCTCTTTTGACAAAGAGGTTTAGAGGTGTCTGGATCACGTACAGCCATGTCCAGGTTTATTTGTGCTTTTGATTGATATTGAGTAACATTTTACTGAACCTTGCCAAGTTTGGATTTTATAATAAGCCACCAAGCCAAGCCCGGCTGTCACAGGTTGGTCATGAGTGCCATATCTTCTCATTATTGTATTAGGACTGTTGTCTTGAGGCTGATGATTAACAGTTTTGGATTACCTGTGCTTTTGCTGGGAAGGAATTCCCATTAGCACTCTTGTTGGCTATGGGTGCAAAGGACCCCTGTATGGGTGTAACAACCTGGCACGTTGTGATGGCCGGTGGCATGGACATGGAGAGAAGTGTCAGTCTGTGGGGCATTTTACATATAATCCTTAAAAAGGATGCTGATATGGAAGGATTTTTTTGAACAGGTCAGAAAGTTTAAACTGCTGCTCAGATAATAAAATCTATTAAAACCCTCACCATTTTCATTCTGAAGCATCCCTCTCTCAACCCCTTATTACCCATCCCTGTGCCCCCCTGTCTGTTTTGGCCTTTAACTTTCATTCAGGTTACTTGGACACCCTGTCCTTTCGAAGTTGTTATAGCAATTTGGCTGTGGTCAGCTGTGTGACGCTTTCAGCAGTGGTCTGGGAACATGGTCCCTAATCTTATGAAGAAGTTGCTGAATGGGTCTTTTAAATATCCTTTGATTTCCTTATTAGAGGGAGTTCACTCAAAAGCAGAAGTTCAATGTGTGTCTTGCAGGTCAGGGAAATAACTCAGGACATTCCTTCTCCTAGAAATGAATCTCTTGAGAGCTAAGTTTACTGCAATCAGATTCAAATTTACAAAGCAAAATGACTAAAACCCAATTTTGATAGTACTAATATTTATACACACACACATCTATATATTTTAAATACACTTAAATTTCATTAGCAATGATTGTTTAGAGAAACATCATTACATTCCTGGGCTTGGGAGCCTTCTCCAGGGTTGTGAACAATCAAAGATTTATTTGAGCTTTCTGCACACTGGGAAATGAAGACACAGAATCTCATTATCATGTCTATTAAAAGGCAGAATCTGGGGTACATCTAAGAAAAGATGTATTACTTTTTAAACTGCGCTGCAAACTGTGAAGTACTACAGGGACTTGAACTATTTAAAAATACTCTGGGCTTATGAGTAAGAAAAAATAGGGTCTCTTTCCCAAACAGTGTAAAAATATCACACCATTAAGTTCTGCTGTTATTACAGTCTTGGAAATATGATTGTATCTACTTTTCCTTGAAGCTGGTTGATCCCTGAGTTTGATGCTGGGGTCGAGGGACCATGGAGGTCTACCACAGTGAGTTACTTAGGGGACAATGCAGTGGGGTGTATGAACAATGACCAGTTAAATTCTAGTTAACCCCAATTATAAACCTTCACCTTTGTTAATTAGATTAATTCATCAGCAGGCACTATGCTTACAGTGTGTTGGAGGTGTGCGATCCAACATTTTCACCATTTATTAAAAGTTCAAATCTTTTATGTCACCAGTCTGTTGCACACAAATGGCCGTGCAATATATTACTGTAAAGGTAAAATCAGGTTAACTTTACCTATAAATTAGAAGGTAACATTTATTCTAAGGATCCTTCTTAGAAGTGAAAAATTTGCCTCGCAAGCACTTTCTGTAGTTATTAAAGATCTCCAAGCTATGAATCTGAGAGCTTAATTAAAAGCGACAGAGACATGTCCAAGAAAGGAAAGAAAGGGGCTGAACATCAGGATATGGGCAATTTTCTTCCAACGTCTTGTTCTTCTCTTGATCAGTGTCCAAAATTTTGTGTGCACTGGTGCAACGTTTCAACACACTGACCTCTGGGGACCTGAGACCAGTCAAGGTCTGTTTAACACCACAGGCGAGGGTAAATGGGTTGCCTTCCAGAGCTGAGAGGTTGGTTATATCTTTTGGTGCCCTGGTGGTCACGCTGCCATGTGGACTTCCCATCAGAGCAGCAAAGGTTATTTTGCTGCAGGTGTGGAAAGCAAAGGGCAACCTCGAACAGCACCTGTTTGGTCTGTGCTGGCTTAATAAATCTTTTTCGCAAATGTGAGAATAACTATTTTTACACCAGCAAAAACCCTACAACTAGCTTGCGTAAACTGAGACAAGTTTTGCTCTCAGTCCCACGTGTGCAATAAGTTTACGCTGATCCCACTAAATTCAATGGGGATAATTCCCAATATATATTCGTGAAAGAGCTTAATTTTGCCCATGAAATTCTTTCAGCAGAATGACTCGAAGTAATTTGTAAATCTTCATAAGCTCCGTAACATCCCTGTGAAGCAGGTGAATGCTGCATATATAAACTATATTTCTATATCTCCAATTTAGAGTTGTGTAAACTGAGGTAGGAGACCTCAGCTCCTGACGATGCCATAGTTTAATTTCTCATTTGAGTGAAAGGACTGTAGAGACAATATTCAAAGGGGCCTACAAGAAATGTTTTTACCAAAATTAGAATATTTTGTAACATTTAGAAAAGTTTCTGTAAGAAGTGGCTACAAGATGATAGAAAAGAGCAACAGGAATAGTAAGGGTGCTTTTTCACTCTCCAGCAATGTCCAAACACTTTCCTATGCCTGCAAGGCAGGAGCTTTTATTAACCCTGTTTCTTCTTTTCTATTTCTATGTGTTATCATTGGATGAAGGTTTGCATTTTGGGGAAAGGTCTTCTGTTTGCTAACAACTTGGGCAAAAGCATGCAGAATTCTTTTTGAGATTTGTTCAAGAAGCCACATTTTGGCTTTGGAGGAGGGTATTAAGTGTGAAGTGTTTTGGGATTTGTGTTTAGGATGTGTATTTGCTTAAAAGATTGCTACAGTAGATTTCTGGCACTTTATATGTTTCAACATGCTACTTGGTTGGGAGGTCTGGTCTAAAGAGAAACATAAAGGGGACCATACTGTCTTCACAGTATCGAAGAAGCAGGGAACAGCTGAGCTGAAATAAATGCAAAGAGAACATCTTCTTAAAATTGTTACTGAAGGTAAATAGGAAATGGGTTTAGTCTTAATTAAAAACTGTGCGTTTGTAGCTATTGCAATCAGGCTGTATCAAATATCCTGAACACTGCCCCCTTTTTCATACGCTAAGTAGTGATATTGTTCTGGTAGCCTCTCCTTGAAAACCAAAAGATCTTATGAGGCAAGCCAACAAAAATTCCAGATTATGGAAATTAATTAAAGCACACAATGCTGCCTTTCTCAATGTTCAGACTCAACTAATTAGGGATTAGATTATTCAAGAGCAGCAGATCAATTAGGATTGCTTTCTGTAAAAATCCGCAGTGAAATATAGTTACCTGTTGAAAAGTGAAAGAAATCATGCCCAAGTACAATGGATGGATCAAGGCACAATACTGCACTTTGACAAAATAAATTATGAAAACAATAATCATGTTTATCCGATCTCTTTGTGCAAAACTGTTATTTTGATTCCAGTGCCAGCTGTCTGAAACTTTAATTTAAGTGCTTGCTTGAGGCAAGACATTTGGGATACTAGTTTAGAATGTTTTATAGCCTAAGCAATATGTTTTACTAACCTCAGATACTATGATGAAGATTTTAATGGTAACTATAATATGTTCAAGGGGGTTCCAGGGTGATCTTTGATTTTACCAGAATGCTTGCATGCCTAATGAACCCTGATATTTTTTGGTTTCGTTAGCTGCCAGCTCCCCAGGAGTGCTGGGAGACTTCTCTACAGGAGGTGGATGCTTTATATTTTAAAGGGAGATGTACCAAGTGACATACTGCCCTACCTTTATGCTCGTGCCACACGTGTGTGTGTGTGTAATCTGGGGAAACAGAGAAAAATTCTCTCTACATTTAAGTAATAGAAAAAGACTGATAAAAATAAATACTTCGTATTTCACTAAACTGTTTATTTCAGTGATTGGTGCCTGTTTGTACACTTAAGAAGAATACATCATCCTTTGTCTTGTGGTCTGAGGCTCTTCTTCAAAATCTGGGGTCCTTGCTGCTTGCTCCAGAAGGCAGCAGGATTGCATTGCAAGGGAGAATCCTGCTGAACCCGATGGAAAACAGCTTTAGTTATTTGTGCTGGAAGCCATGGCTGTGAGACGGGATGTCATTGCTCTTGAAACTGTGTGTCTCTTCTTGCTCCCACATAGCTCAACATCTTTGTGCCTCAGTTTCCAACCACACAACAGGGCTAACGATGCTTGCAGGAGACTACAGATTCCTTTTAGTCGCTGTGCTCAGTGCTAGCACTAAGTGCACACCAAAAGGTCTGGTGCAAATAAACGCTTAGAAGGATTCTTCTTATATTCAATAGGTTTTCTGAACCCACTGAAGTAGATGGAAATTTTTTTCAGTGGTTTTGTTTGCCCTCTTCTAAAATGCAACATGTTGGTTTAAAACATATTAATCTTTTAACTAAAGGGTTTCCAAAACAAGTGCTGTAAAGATTTCTTCAAGCTGAAGGTAGGGTAGGGTTGTTGGTTGGTTTTTTTTTCCCCTAAGTTTACTTGTTTTGGACGAAATACATAATCCTTTTCAGTGTGTTTTTTGGCACTTTAACACATTCTGACCAGAAATTAATGCCTTACTGAAATAACAACTTGGACAGGGATTTTGTCAAGAAATGAGAAGGATTTCATTTGCTACATGCTCACACACAGATTCATTCATATTTTATCTAGGCAAAACAACTATTTGCACTAATGTATTTATCAAATATAACTATACTATGCAATATTTTAATTTTTTTTCCAGCAGGTCACATAATTTCACTGATTCAACAATAAAACTATTTAATTGAAAACAATGGGTCCTGTCTTTTTCATTTTTTATTTTGAAATTAACATTCAATTTGAAAAACTATACTCTTAAATAATTTTAAACACAAAGCAATACTTGGGTAACTATTAATAACAGGAAAGTTTGGGCCTAGATCTCTTGGGTCTAATGCATCAACTGCACGTGTCGCCTTCATGAAGCCATTAAGTCCTAAAATAATCCTGTGTTCCCCAACCTACAGCCTCTGGGCCATTTGCAATACTCCAGGATGATTTTCCTGGCTTGTGACTTGCACTGGTCCTCTGTTTTTTCCTGATGGCTCCTCTTCCTTGTCCTCTAAATTTGTCTTTCTGAGCATGAGCCATGAACCTGGAACATGTCCATAGTCAGATGATTTCACTTGGAGAAAGTTGGGAAAGTGTTTTTGTACTCTTTTTTTTTTTCCTGCCGGTGACAAAAATTATAGAACTGAATGAAAGGTCATTTCATTCAGCCCGTTTGTTTTCTCTGATGCAGACTGAATGGTTCTAAGTCATTCTGGACTCCATTGAGTTTGACATCGATCAGACAACTCGGGTAATTTCTATTCCATTAGCATGAGTTTGCATTGCAACCAAACCTTTTCCTGCTCAAAGTTATGTCAGAGATAATCATCTGGATCTTGTCAGTTTTCACTGGTAACAGGCTGAACCAGTTCTGATATTAGTAAACATTTTATTTTCTTTTGTGTATAACAAAGAGTTTATTCTATTTCCATCTAAGGCTAGCAGACACAATGTGGGTTTGAATATTTACTTTAAGTGAATTGACATGGCTATTATAGTTGTTACTCTTGATTCATGGTCTGTGGTAAGGAATATATCTATGAGGTCACCAGAAAATCATTGCACTCTGGATTTTTTTCCACTTCTAAGGTAATGATCCTAATTACCAAGCAAAGATAATGGTGATATGTTTGCAGAACATTTTCATTCTGCAAATAGAAAGTATCAATGTCTTTCTCCAAAGAGTGATTTTGATAAATCATATCAAACTCCAAAGCTCAATATATCACTCACAGTCCTGTGTACAAACATATGACCTTCCTTTCGAATAGTTGACCGCGTATTTTGAGAAGGAACAAAGGGTAAACCGTTGCCTGGCTGGAGGCATTCAGCGGCAGGGTTCTCTGAGGTCCTGTCTGAACCACCATGCAAAACAGCAAGGTTAGACCTGCTCCCCAGAATATGATCCAAACCTTTTTATAAGCTCCTCCACACTCTGTCTCCATAACCTGTCTCAGGAATGAGCTGTACAGTTTAATTAGTCATTTGTGAGGAAAAAAATCCCAAAACACCTCAATTACAAACCAGCTGCCTAGGTTAACCTGTTAACCACTCCAACCTTTCAACCAGGATCTTGCTGCTTCTTTTTCAGATCCCATAAAAATATACCTTAGTGTCGCTGAACCACATAAATTTCAGAGATTATGATTAGAGATGGCAAATATTCTGTAAAAGCAGAATTTACAGAGAGAATGAGTGCATCAGTTTGATTCTAATCCCAACTGGAGACAAGGGAATTAATTTCTCTGTCTATATTCAACTTTGGACAGATTCCTTGTAACATTTGGTCTACTCTAAGTGCATCTGTAAGTATGAACTTTCCCCTTTCTATAGAAAAAAAGAAACAAAGTCCCATCATAATGGAAATCAGGTAAAGTATGGAGTGAAAAGGAACTGATAAAGTCTAGACTCGATGCTGCATGTCTATGGCATTGATTGGACAGCTATATTTGTCCTTAAACTGATGACTCCCATTGGAAGGAGCAAAAGCAGCAAAAAACCCTGAAACGCTGTATTTAGTCATTAGAAAAACTCCATTTGTGAACCTCTTGGTAAACACAAAAGGGAAGAGCAATTTTAGAAGACACCTCTTATTGAAATTTGATTCAATACATATTAAATCTACGGGAGTCTATGACACAGCAGGAACTAATTGAGATTCTTCAGTATGCAAGAAAATAAATTCTATTGCATTTTCATCTAGTTTTCACTCTATGCTGAAGAGGACTTTGAACATTGAGTGCTGGTTGGGAAAGCCTTGCAGCACAGGCATTATTAATAACGCTGAAATCCACATACAGTATTTCCTATTGCATCTCAATTACTGAATTTAATTGGCATCCAGTAGACAGGCAAAGAACAGCAGTAACATTTGACATAAAGTAAGGTGCAGATGTACCAGGAAATTCACGCAGTCTGATAGCGATATAAGATACAAGACCGCCCATGAGCACTGGGGTATTACATCCATCAAGATGGTACAGTTCCTCACTAGCCAATGAAATTCCTTCTTTTCATCCTACTCCTACAGCTTCAGTAGCTTTGCCTTTACAATTTGTTTCGTTGAATAATGAAAATGGATGAGTTGATTGTTGCAAAAACCATATATCTTAATATGCATTTTATTCTTTTGCCTATGTATCTCTGCTGAAAATCCATAACAGATAATAAAGAACATTTCTGAAATAAAAACACCACATCTTAAAGGCACCCTGTGAGTGCAATTAGAAACATTTCCCATCATACAGAAAAGATAATGTTTCCTAAATGCTCTTAATTTCATACATCTGTTATGCTCTGTCATGACTTTTTTTTTCTCCTCCCAAGACAATTTTTGAATATTTCTGCCAATGTAATTCAATTTAAAGCTTTTAATGTCAGCTCAATGGGTCATGCCACTTTCTACACGTTTGTATTAGGCTTAGGCAAGATAGAAATATGGTGACCACTTTTCATCAGTAACCTATATTCATGACAAATAGCCATTGCATTTTTTCCAGTATTTGTTGACTATATTTTGCAATAACTGTTAATTTTTTTTGTCTCTTTAATGTATATGCAGACATGCACATGTGCATGTACACATATATGCAGAATCATTTTATATGGCATTCTATTAAACTACGAGTCCTTTGTATTGCATTTAAAGCTCAAGTGTATTTGTCATTCATTTGTTTTCAAAATATGTCTGCAATTACTTCTGGACTGTTTGCTGAACAATAACAATGTATTAATTTTTGACATTGTCTTAAAACTATCTTCAAAGGATCTGACTTGACATTACCCTTCAATTTTAAGAGCTACTGATTCTGCTTGCTGAACTGTCCTCAAGTCCTAGAGCAAGTTAGATAGGGTACAATCATGTGTGTCAGAAAACCATAATATCCTGAATATGACTGTATTCTGTTCTATATCTAGTACAGTGTTTCTGTGGAATTTGAGCTCATTCATTGTGCCTATCTGCTACATCTGTGAACCAGCAGTTCGAATACCAGGAAAACACCCCAAAATTTATTTTTTACCTTTTTGTGGGAAAAGTGGAAGGATGTAGAAGACATGCATGGATACACAAGAGAAAAAAAGTCTGCTACAGCTGTCAACCAGCAGTTAATACCAGGAAAACACCCCAGAATTGATTTTTTACCTTTTTGTGGGAAAAGTGGAAGGATGTAGAAGGCATGCATGGATACACAAGAGAAAAAAAGTGTAAATGTGTGTTTATGTTACTATCAGTTTATCTTTCATTATTGTCCTTATACCATCAGACACAATCTGTCTCATTCATAATAACATGTTCTCCTATATCAATGTGTTTATGTTACTATCACTTTATCTTTCATTATTGTCCTTACTCATCCCATCAGACACAATCTATCTCATTCATAATAACATGTTCTCCTATATCATAGTGTGCTCTTGGCCATGGTGACAAATATTCTGACTCTAGATCCACTATCAGTAATTCCTATGACCATTTTCCAGTCATACTGTAACACACTGCTTCAGTTTTGCTTGACTGTCGCATTCAAAAGAGCCTCCCAAAATTGGTGTGGATGTTCCCGTCAAAAGCCAAGACTACTTATGTCTTCCATTAGACCAGCTTTGCTAGAGATAGGACCGTGATACTCTCATGAATGTAAGCTCATCCTCAAAAGTAAGTTCACAGACCTCTCAGCAACTACCTATAGAGCTCTCAGCTGAGTTCTATTTTTGTTGCTACTCTAAATGGGTTTGCAGTTGTCATATATCTGCAGTAACAAGGTACTACGCCAATGGAGGACTGAGTTAACAGAAGAACTGATTTATGGAGTCACAGTCCATATCTCAATATTTATTTTCACCCCCAGTTGGGATGGGGAGTCCTCATTTCCTCAACAGCAGTTTGAAAAGCTGTGGAAATAGTTTGTTTATGCATCTTCAATTGAAACAAAATATTTTGACATTGCCTAGTCAATTTGGCATCACTGAGATGGCCCCAACCACTTCATTTTGTGACAACAAAATTCTGCACTGCAGTGTTCCCTGTGGTAAATTACTTTCTCAGATTTGTAAGTGGGAGGCTTGAGGATCCGTTTGTCCCAAAGAATGAAGCAAAATGGCAGAATTGCACCTCCCACAGCGTGCCTGAGTTGTGTGACATCCATAACGGGCCGTGATGTGGCTTGATGGGAATACTAAACCTCACTAGTGCTCTAGGTTATTTCAAAAGGCTAAATATTCTGTGTGTGCCAAGCCAGTCTGCAATGAGATACAGAGAGGTTTACGTTCAAAACTCTTCTCTGCCCCTCCCCAATCAGTATATCCTTCTGCCCACACATGCTTTGATTTTATCGAGATAAGAAAGTGATTTTCCAAAGGGGAATTTCAACACAGGTTTTGCTATCAATTGCTTCACTGTCACCCTTTCTGGTATGAGGAGGCTGAAACACATCAAGATCTGCTAGCAAAATAAACAGTGAGTCTGTTTTCCCAAGGGAATTAGTGGCCAGAGAAATGAAACCAAGGGGAGGTTTTACACTCTCAGACACTGGGAAAAAAAGCCTCAGAAATGGTTAATAACATTACCAGAGCCTGGCCTTACAGCCCAGGGAGACGCTCCTTTGCCTCATGACTGCACACCAGCTCTAACACTGCTACAATTTATTGGGAAAGCAGATTTAAAATATCGGTCTAAGGCTTTTCTAATTATCTTAAAACAATCGTTTAACCGCTTGAAATGAATACAGCCACAAAGCAAACCTTCCAGACTGTGCACCGCACACTAACAGACACAGACTAATGACCCTAGAGAGCAAGCCAGCTCTTCTGATGCAGTATCATCTGCTCTCAAAGACTAAAGTGACGTGTCCTCTGCTCTCCACGTGCTCCGTGGACCGGGAATGAAGCCACATCACTTCTAACACAATCCCGAAAATGACACCTGTTCGGCGCAGACACCACCGAGGGACTTTCAGAGTCAGTCCCTCGCAGCTATGCAATCAAAGATCAGTTTTCAATGAAATATTACTTACTTGAATCAATGTTGTCTTGATTCTTCGTGAAGGGTGCAGCAGGCATAAAATGTGATATTGATTTCTGAGATGTAGCCTGGTCCTTTCTTCACAGCCATTTCAAAAAATGCAAAGTATTTCTTTTCTTTCACACCACAGATCACGTCACCTTTACAAACTGGAGGTCAAGCCCCTTTTATGTTGCCTCATATTTATCTCCTGTCCTTTTTTTCTCGTCCTCCTCTCTTCATCTCGCAGTTTTTCTTTCTCCTCCTTGAGTTTTTATTGCCTCTTCGGCTCTCCTCTTAGCTCCTGTTCTAATTTCTGCCTTTTCCCCTGCTCTCCTGAGTGCTTTTAGATTCTGATCTAATTTCTCATGTCTTCTCCCAGTGCTGCTCTCTCTCCTCTCTCTTCCTGACCCTCACCTGTACTCCTTTCTGCATCTCTGACTCCAACTCCGCTGTTCCCCTTAAGAGGCTTTGCCTTTGGATTTTCCTCCTTGTTGTTCCCCACTTTGCTCTTGGGCTGTTTTTAGCAGTCGTTTCAATAAAGTTTTCCCTGCTGTATGCACAAATACAACGTCCCAGCCTCTCATAATAATATAACTTTTTTCTAGGTTGTCTCCCATTTCCACGATTAGCGTGCATATCTTTTTAATGAAACTGCAGAAACAACCAGGAACAAGGCTTCCTAAAGCTGTGAGCTGTTGCTGCCAGCCTCCCATGACAGACAAGGGTTACTTCTTTTTCCTGAAGCCAATATGAATTTAAGTCTATCCCACTGGTTTGGTTTAATTAATTTAGGAGCTAGAGAGCGGTCCAGATCAGAAATCATAAATCTGAAACTCTCTCTCAGTAGTCTATGGCATGCAATAGAGAAGAACTAATATATTTTCCAGTTATGTTTTGGAGCAGCAATTTTATATAGGAAAACTACCATTTCCTGAATATACCACTGGCTGGGTCACAAAAATGAATATTTTAAACTGTGAAAAGGGCCACGGAGGCCTGAGCAATAGTTAGGATGAGCTGTGACTGACCCAGCCTCTAATGCCAGCACTTCCCTGATGCTCTGCATGGTCTCAGAGGAAGGCACATTATATCCTGGATATCCAAATGATGTTACTAAGCAGCTTGTCGGTTCTGCCAAGATTTGCAAACAATTCTTGCTTAGTTTGTGAGAGCTGAAAAGATCCCAGTGCGTAATGACATGCCTACAAATGTTCTGGCTGATGTGTTGACTGTCATCCTGCACCCTCTGAGCTGACTGTGTATATGGCAACAATTTGATACCATAATTGGATGAACCCGAAGCGTAGACTTAAGACTACACTACAAATACTTGTGGTTACAAGCTAGGAATTCTCTTTCAATTACTCTGTGTTTTATTTACTTAAAATGTATTCTGAGGATACTTACCAGTAAATTTGTTCATTAAGATCAACATAAAAAAAGTATTGTATGCTCCGTCAACATGTTTTCTTTCAGATAAAAAATAAGCAAACAAAAAAAAGCAGCATATGATATACTATTTTAAATGTATTTATTTACATACAGGTTCCTTAAAAATATTGTTAACAAATTTTCATTGCATCCATGGCCCAAGGAGTTCAGATGTTTCCATTTTGTATTCTGACTTCTTCTTGGTTATGATGGCAGAAAGCAGTATTTTCTGTCAGTGTACAGAAGAAACCACTATTACCTTTGTGTTACTCAGACATGGTTAAGACTGAGGACATACGTCTGCTGAGAAAAAGTCCTCAGGCAGGCGGTAATCCAGGGTACCCCAGTTAGAGAGCCTGGTTTAAAGCCAATTAAAAGTGCCATTTAGGATCCGATTACTTTCAGCTCAACTTTGAACCAGGAACATGCCCTTCTTCTGAATATGAAATCAAATTTTGGAAACAAATAAGAAAAGGATGACAAATGACTATAACCTGTGCTAATTTCCATTTCATGCAAGTCCCATGGAAATCAATAGAGCAGCTCCTAATCTCAGTAGCAAAACTTCAAATCTCACGTAGCTCTCCTGAAGTTATCTGGGTTTAGAGCAACATGGCCTGACGATTTGGTTTATTTTTTGTTTTACAAAGTCACAGCAGCATTTAGCCTTATTCTGCAAGATGAAACGTGAAACCACAGCACAATACAGACACATTTCTCTTTCAAAGCTGTGTTTGGAAGTACTTAAGAACTTTGAACACTTTAAAGCTATTAAGTGGTCAGCTTTTGAGTTAAACGTGCCTCAGCAGTGACACTGATCTCCCAGGAATGCAACAGTCTTCACCACAAATCCTGTGCTAAGGCTCTCTTTCTGTTGTCCCATGATGTGCATGTCCAGTACACGATTTCCTGTGATGGGCTAGGTAACAACTCACCCAGCCCCATGTCACTAAACTGAGAGTTGTCTTCAGGAAGGTTTTGCTGAAAGTAATGTCACTTTTCAAAGAGTCTTCATTGGAAAATATTTTATTTCGCTATAAATGCCTCGAAGGAAGAATTTAAATTCAGTAAAATCTAATATAACATGTCATTTTATATTCCAGCATTCCACCAGGCAGATGTAACACAGTTCAGCAAAAGCACATGCTCCTTCCAACATGCTGCTCAGCTGAAATGGTGTGTACAGTTTATGTATTTTCTCTTCACTTTTGTCTTTAAAAGAGTTTTTCAATTTATAAGCTTTAATTTTTCATAATTGTAACCTCTTTTGCTTGGCAAACAGAAGGCTGAATGAAATTTGCTGCGAGTGTGTTCCTAACTGAGTCAGAATCAATTGAATGGCTCAGGTAAGTAGTTTTTGGAGCTTTTCCTGTTTGGGCTAATTGCTGGGATTAGTCATTAATATTAGCTTGATAATAATGTGTATCTTAGACACCTGAAATTATTTCTACATCTTGGTAGGTTGCCTGAGAGATTTAAACCCAATAGGTACCTGTAGACACCTTGAATTTAAGATAACATTGAAAATTAATCCAGGTCTCAGATACAAGTGTACCTGAATCAGATGGTTCCTATGTGTTCAGTCAAAATAAATTCCTGGAGCTGAACAAACTCAGACTAAGAGAAGTCTGGAGATAGGCCATACATAAATACTTTATAGAGTGTTGTGTACACTAATTAATAAATACGATTTTCTAAGAGCATGAATCTTGAATAAACATAGCTTAAACAAACGTATGCAAATTATCAGTAGAAACTGTAATCTCGCTCTCTATCTATTATTCTTATTTGGTCCTAGCTACTTTGATACCAGAAGATTAGAAGAACAAAACAAGTTACCTTTGCCAAATAGGAAAAGAAAATGTTCCAAAGCATGAAAGAAATAATTTTAAGGCCAAAGCCCCATACAAATCAAAGAATAGCGAATCTCATATTGCCCAAACCTTGTTGCTCAACTTATAATGGCAAACTCTGTGCCTCCCTCTAACTGTTAGATATCCTTGCGTGGCTGCAGTGTTGTTTTATGTATGTGAACCAACCCTGCAATATAAGGTGACAAACAAAAAAGATGGGAAAAATATATAAAATGGAAAAAAAAAGAAAAAAGAAAAAAGGTCTACTTGCCACCTCAGGCTTTAAAACTCTTCTTACACACTTCAGCACGAAGTCTATTAAAGCGGAATATAGTGGAAATACAATATACAGCAATGAATGTCTCCAAACCAGCAATTTAGCGCTAAAGCTGAGGGCAGTTCTTATGCACCGACTTTTAATACCGAGACGATTTGTGGTCTCACAAAGTTCCTGCCTTGGGCAAGAATTGTGCTGTGCTCTAATAGGTCTAGTTTGTTGACTGTCAGAATAATGGAGAAATTGGTAGCAGAGGGCCTGAGCGCTGTAAACAGCTGAGATAATTAGAAGGTCTGTCAGGAGGAGAATAAGGCTGAAGTAGTTTACGTGCTGTCACAGGGCAGAAAGTGTTCATTCAGAAGGCTGCTGGATAATGTGGGATATGTTGTTCTAGCAAGCTTGTTTGGAGGTGGGGAAAGACTGCTTCTGGCCAACTTAGTTCTCTTCCTCTGCTATCTTTCCCGCTGCAGGCTTGCAAGAGTTTATATTTCTTATTAATAAAATAATATGTCTTGCGAGCAAAATGCTGACTTGCTTCTTTTTAAAGCCAAGCTGCTGGGTTAATGGGAAGCTCAGAGTCAGGGAGAGCAGCAGAGGGGGGCTGAAGGAAGCTGCGAGGGCTGAAGGAAGCTGTTCATGCAGAGCAGGCACTAGAAACACCCTCTTCCCACCCACCAAAAAAGAAAAAAGAAGCCAAATCTATGGTTATGTCACCACCTTAACAGATGATGCTCCCGTATCGATAAAGCAATGCTCCAGAAGTTGTTAACACGAGAAGTCTGGTGCCTTAGCCAAGAAACCAGACAGTAGGAAGTCTGGCAATCTAGAAATCACTGCAACTAAGTCATTTCTAGGCAACGACATGCCTGGGGATGAAGTAAGCCAAAGTTTTCAATGCCTGTTCGTAGTTTTGGTTGTTAATTTAGGGTCTGGCTTTTGGAAAAATGAAGGCTAGCTGTCTACTGCATAGAAAGTCTTCTCAGAGTTCAGAAAATGGGTAGCCAAAAAGGCAGCCGCTTGAAATCACCAGTATTTCAACAAATATAGAATTAGTGTGAGCATTCAGGAATCAGTAGAGTATGAAGTTATGATAAGGTTAAGGTATGTTAATGCTTAATAACAAGCAAATATTAATAAGTTTTGAGTTATAGAGAAACAGGGTGGGAGAGGTGGAACAGGCATGCAGCCAAGAGACCTTTGTCCTTCTCCTCGCTCCACCATTAACGAGAGTCACACATTAACTTTCCTCCCACGTGAGGCTCCCTACCTTGCCACAACAACCTGGGGATCTCCAGGCATCCAATGATTTTCCAGTTGTTGTTTATGGATGCTGCCATCACTTACATCTTGCAGGGTTGGACAGAAGAAGGCAGATTCTTGCATGCTGATTTTATTTAATGTGGGTATCTTGGAGTATTACCCACATTTCCCTGCATCTGTGGAAAAGAGAGACTGTAAACACTCAAGCTAGAACTGAATATTTTTAAAACTTGGATAGTCCACAGCCACTTCAGCAAGGAATATGAGAGACCTAATTCCACTCCACCAAATCTTTCAATTACATCATTCAGACAGCAATATTTGGCCCTTCTTCTCCTACAACATCCACATTCCTCCTACCCCACCGCATTTTAGCAGAGGTGGGAGATCAGTCCTTGACATCAATTTCTGCCCCTGCTTCCCCCAGTCCTTCTCAACACCTGAATAGCAGTTGCTTTAATAATTTGGTTGCCTTTTTGACAGGACTGGAGGAGTCTATTTTTTTATTATTATTATTTTTTTAGGCTCCTGCAGCACTGTGCAACAGCAGGCAGCAGACAGTGCATGATTGCACTGGGACTTCAGAGCAAACTCCAGTTCGCTGTCGGTGGCTGCGTGCCAGACAGCTCGGCCTGCAGAGAGTGAAACCTTGAGAAGGACTGAGCACTGAAAGGAGAGACTTTAAAAGGCAGCATCCCTCCCCATAGACAGTGGGGGGATCATCAGGTAAAAAAGGAACCACATCTGAAAATTGAGGCGTATGGGGACAAGTGGTGTAAAAGGGCTAATTATCTTCCTATTCCCCTTGCATGTCTATTAAAGACCACCAAAAATAGCATCTACTTAAAGATGGGGCTTTTTTTTTTCCCCTTGCTTGTTAAGTGGACATCCCACCTGTCATTTGGTGAAGTGGAATCACTCATGGGAGATGGCGCTGGCCAGAAGCCACCTCCTGACAGCAAGAGGCAGGTCTGAACAACAAAGTTTGGATCAAGATCTGAACTTCTCTCACATCCAGATATGTTTGGATCCAGGACGTTGGCTGACACCCATCTCCGCTACATCTATTCTGTGATTATCTGTGAATGGCCCTATTGCTTCCCACTACACTCGGTGTAATCACTTCCATTTGGGCACCATTCTGCAAGAAAATCTGCTGTCACGATGGCCAACATGTGATGCTTCCCTGGATGAAGATTCCCTCCTAACCCTTACAAGGCATCAGTTATCACCTGGAAACACACTAGTTGAGCTGTACAGAGGACAGCCTTCATATTTATAGCTCTCGTTATGCAGCCAAATTTAACTCCAAGTTTAAATGGGGGATCCTTTCCCAAACTGATATCAAAATATTGTCAGCCTGTGTGCATGTGCAGCGGGCCCGATTCTGCCTCTTCCTTCCTTCACATCTGTTTTCTGCCTGTGCAATCCCATTGACTTCAGTGGAATTGTTTCTGATCAGACTTTGATGAATACCATACTTTCCTATGCATCACCCACGGATTATCTATAAAGGCTGTGATTCCTCAGCAGTGTGGTTTATACGCATGTGTAAGTAATGTGAGGAGAAATTTATTCTGGGGCCCCCTCTTTCCCAGTAGCCCCATTGCCTCTAATTCCTCTCCCATTTTCTTCCTTTACCCCCAGATGCCCCTGCTTCAGATTTCTCCCTACTTTGGGTTCTGCTCTGCCCTCTTCAACTCTGTTTCTAGGCTGTTTCTGATAAACCACATGGGGACGTATTTTCAAGTGCCAGTGGCTTTTAAGTAGTGCCAGTTCTCAGAGATACCCAGGATATGCAGAAAAACAAGCAAAATGTTTTTTTTTTCTGCTTGCCCTTTGAAAAATAGGAAAGAAATTGGTTGGGTCAGTCTAAAGGGAAATTTCAGTTTTCTGACTGAAATTTATTCTGAGTGGGGGAAAAAAAAGACAAATAAAAGGCTAAAAAAACCAACTGCATTACATGAAATGTTTCGTTTAGTTGACAGGTATTCGTTTTTTAAACCGTAATTAAGGTTGGCTAAATTTGTTCTAATAATGTCCTTCTGAAATAAAAAAATGAAATTATTTGCTTCAAGAACATGAAAATGAAACATTCTGACTTTTTCTTTCCATGCTTCCCAAGAAGTTATTCACAGATTAACATGTATTCTGTGAATATGTTTCTCAGTAAAAAAAAAAATGTCTGTAAAATCTACTCTTGATTAACATGAGGAAAGAGGTGAATCGGAGCCTTTGTATTTGAGAAATCATTTACTCACCCTTAAGGTAGGAAAAATGGACAGAAGTGAAGGTCAATAAAATCCATAATATTTTTGGCACTTAAACTCATTTTTGGAAGTCACGTACACAGCTGTGATGAACTACAGATAATGTCATGTATCTAACCCAAAGCCATACAGCAAATCACTGGCAAAACCAGGAGTACAAGTGTACTACATTTGGCTCCTTGCAATGGGTAGTACCACTTGAAATTGGTGGTTTTATAGAAATATCTGCGTATAGTGTATACCCAAAGCTGTGATTTTCACTTCATATTGTGATCTTTTCATTTTTTTAAGTGAAGACTGCATGTAGCAATCATAGTTGGATGTCCTCTGTTGAACTTCCACAAAAAATGTGACCACTTTGTTAAGAAAAGTATCCAATAAGTTTTGACTTCACATATACTCCAGCTGCTGTCAGAAGAAAAATGCAATAAATACTGCCGTGCAAAGAAAACAGAATGATTATCATACAACCTAATAAGCAATTACAAAGGGCAAATTACTTGTACCCTCTGTAATTTTTTGCCATTAGATAATTAACATCAGAAGTATTAATGATCATTTAAACAAATTACCATATAATTATAATGTGTTTCTTCATTTAGTCATACATATTGTACAGATCTTTCTAAGATTTGTCTATTAATTGAAGAAACATTATTTATTGGCTTCGCTGAGTAGCAACCCACACTGGTAACTAGACCTATTAAATAAATACTGAACAGCTCGTAACTAGCTGTCAATCTATGGTCACCACAGCAATTCGTAGTGGATGCAAGTGTTGCTGACCAAACTCAAATTAAGGATCAAATAAAAAACTCTAATAGGTCACAATATTCACTGGGATCACAGACCTAGAAATGTCACATCTTTGACTCGTGTTAACTTCACCCAGAATGAAAGCTAAGAGTGGAACAAATGCACCCAGGAGTTTATAGGGGCAGCACATGCTGATGGCAATGCTGCTTCTTAGATTAATTAATTTCATAACATTTCCATAACACAGTTTTACTTAGTGTACTTTTCGTAATCTAATTTTAGTTGAATTGCTTTGCACAATCTGCTCAAAATGTGTTTACGATTCAGAATTGTTAGAGTCCCCTTTTCATTTTGTGCTTAGCTGCCTTTGTAAAATCTGCCTAAATTGGTGAAATAAATTGGGAGAATGCTGCCAAAACTATTTCTTGTGCTGCCCTAACATTCAAACCGATTCACTTGGGCCAGGTCTGTGGCACTTCCCATGAATCTTCTTCTAGAGGTACATGGACAGGAGCATGCCTGGAAGAGTGAACTTCGGGAGGAAGCCACAGATTTTTCTGTGGGAAGAAGATTTTGGATGAGGGTTGGGGAGGGCTGGAAAGCTGATTCCAGATTACCCATTTCCAATTTGGGTACAGATATGGCCCATGTGACCTAAGCATCTTGTCAAGACAGCTTGAATTTGAAATTGTGAATATACATGTGGATGAGCTACAGACCCAAAATGGTTCACGTGGTGATATGGCAGATCTGTCTGAATAGACTGAAATGCACCTTGGGGCAAAGGGCTGGGAGAAAGCTTTTAAAACTTGGCTTACATGAGATACAAGTCCTATGGCTTTACTATAACCCCCTTGGACTGTATCAGTTGTACATCCAACATACACATTTAAAAAAATTCATGATCCCTTTCTGACAATTCATGAAAAAGGAAATGGTTTGGAATACATTATTCATTACGGATCTACTCAGCTTTGGCAACAAATCCACAGGTTAAGGGAGAAGGGGAGCTATTCTAGCTGTGATGTTGTGTAGAGCCATTTTAAAATCTGCTGTTCTGGATGTAGGTAAAAGCAGTGAGAGATAAGCATCCATGGCTTTTCAACAGTACACCTGAATTAATAATAATAAAAAAATAAAACTCAGGGACTGGTTATCTGGTTGGTTGGGTAGAAGACTGAGCTCCCTCCCATGCTTACTAATATTGTAGGGATTGAAGTGATGGAGCTCAAGACTGAATACGTCAGAAGGAAGACTGAGGAGTTAAATACTTGTCCCACTAAGATCTGTGGCCCAACTTACACCCTCCAGGCAGGGTAGGACTGCACTCCAGATATCACTGATCATTCATTTTCATGAATATAAAACTTTACTTTTTTAATTAAAAAGAATGATTTTTTTTCTACCACTGCCATTTTCAGCTGCCCGAATATCTATGATGACACCTTACAAAGTTGCCATTACATTGGTGATATTAGTATTAATCACACGTTGCTTGATACTGTAATTGAATAGTTTTTACGCAGATGATATTAACTGATAAAATATGGCATCCTCATGAGAAAACATTACCTTGAAATATTAGCGTTATAATATGTTAATTTCTATGGAGGATACGAGTACAGATATATGAGGAGATGTAAATTTCCCAGCACTTCTGCTGACAATTTCCATGTCAACATAATTCTTAGGAATTCGTACTCAGTATTTTGTGATGACTTATATGATGATGTATAACAACTTAAGGGGGTTTTAAAATGCAGTATTTTGACTAATGCAGCTTGGTAAATAGCACACAGGACTGTTTCTTCCTTTGGGTTCTGGGAAAGCTGACGCAAGCCCTTGGCATCACCAAGAAGTCACTAGTGACCTGAACGTCGAATGCCAAACTGGGTGCTCAGGCTGCTCTGTGCACACTGCAGCTGCACGCTAACAGCAAGAGAAAAGGTTCTGATGGGAGGCAGCAAAATCCCTACTTAGGTATTACAAACTAAGGCTAATACAGAAAATGAAGGAGAAAAAGGATAGGTGGATAAAGGGAAATTCTGCATGTCTTGCAAAGTTGTTGGAAATGAATTTTGGTTTGAAATTCATGACTGTTAAAACATAGTCCAGACAGTTTAGACTCTTAATTCTGATTTGTCTTATGTTTTCCTTATGCTGTGGGACAGGAGGGTTCCCAAGAAAAGTTGAGTCTGTTTGCCTACTGGGACATACTGAAGTGAGCTGTGTCAGGGCCCACACTCACCCTTAACTCCTGGACAGAAAACACAAGGTCCACAGCACACTGTCTCATTTCTTGCTCTCATTGCTAGAGAATAGTTTACACCAACACAAATCCACTGGTCTTTCTGGCTTCTAACATAATGCTGATGTTCTCCATAGTTTCTTGGAGAAAAATATTAGAATACCGAGATGAAACCAGTACAGAGGGGCACCCCAAAGACAGGAGAGATGACAGCAACTGAGGTTCTTGCATCCAGAAACAGGCAGCTAACCTGGCTGCCTGTCTCTCTCATGGGCTAATCTGAATTAATTGGTGCTATTTGTGCCTTTGATACTCAAATGCAGAGCCCGGGGGTGGGAGTTCTCATGAAACAAGTGGCCACTTGGGAGAGCCGTCCCAGGTCCAATCATGTCATGGGCTCATTTGTCTCCCACAGTAATTCACTACTCACTTCAGTCACTTTAAATGTAAAACAGCTGCTGCTGCTTAGCCCTCTTTTAAGGTACCTAACCAGCAGCTTTAAACCAATCCTGAATGGGTCCCATCCCATAATAGTCTCCCACATAGTGGTCATTTGGAAACAATTAACCCTTGATTCAAGATCCTCTTAAAGAATCCTCTCCTTTGCTACAGCCCATTGCATCCATGCTCGAATGGGAGCAGCTTCAATCTTTAGGATTGCTGTGGCTTGTGCAGCCGTAGACACCTATGCAGTGTTTGGGGCTGGGGTACAGCACTGACAGGGTTATTGTATGGATTTTACCCACCCCTGCAACTTCATCCATCTGCACTGAAAAGAAATTGGAGCTACCAAATCAAAACAGATGGGTGCTTTATAAAAAAAAATAAAATTTGTTTCCTTTCTTCCCTTCTCCCCCTGCGGTACCTGGAGGTCTTGTTCACTTAGCACATGTTTGGCACTGCTGTTACCCCTCGCCTTGCTTGGTCTCTAGTGATATGATGAACTGGAGATTAATCTGTTTTAAGGAGAAGCATCTGGCTTTGAGCTAATAAAATATCAATTTGTAACAGGGAGGAAAAGGCTCAGTGAGAGGCCTGCAGGCTCAGGGCTTTGAGACCAAATTTGGCTTGGAAGTTTAATGCCACTTGCGAATTTTAGGCTGTTTTTCAAAACCTTTCTCCACATAGTGGTCTCAACTTTCTCCAAAAGTGCTTGTGTTTTCAGACCAGTGGCCTTTACTGTTTTCGGGGGTATCTCCCAGCTCTGAATCCTGCAGGGCTGTTCCCCTGCCAAGCAACCCCCCACCTTTCCCTTTTCCTAATGGCTCTGCAGCCAGATGTGGTGGCCCCTTGCTGGGATGTTAAACTGGCAACACCCTTGATCCAGGCAGACAGACACTCAATAGCCAACTTCTGGAAAACCTCCCCCCGCACTGGCCGGCTCTGACACAAACCAGCTGAAGACATTGCGATGCCAGAAAGTGTTACAGCTGGACTGCCTGACAGATTGGCAGCACACACGCTGATTTGGGGACCGTATTTGGGGGCCTGCAAAGTACTCACTGTCCAGGCACTGAGCCACTAATCACAGTTTACATTAGGCAATCAGATACTTTTCCACTACTGAATGATCTGCACTTTTTTTTTCCCTCCCCTTTTTTTCACCTTATGGGACCCTGTGTGTGTATACAGTACCTCTGTTCTTCACATCTGCACAGATGTTTTACACCATGTTTTAAGCCATATCTAATGCACAGCTCCTAATGCCAACTTGGGCAGCAGGAAGGAGCCCAGATCACTGCTGCTCTGATTCCTCCTCTGCAGCCTGATGTTTGCCTCTTTTTGTGCTGAACCACTTGATTAATTTAACTTGGGGGTTATCTAGTCATGGAAAAATCCTAAAGGACTTCACACAAGAAGAAAGGTTTTATGTCACTCTATAGGAGTCTGCCTATAGAATCCTACGAGTGGTTTTAAATACAACTCCAGCCATCAGATCTTTGGTGAAAAAGATAGATTTTAGAGTAATTTCTTTGGCATGCTGCTGGCTTAATCACTTTTACATAGAAGTGTTTCATTAGGGATGAATCTATGTCAGCCCCATATGCCAGGTCTGATTTCTGCATTGGCCCAGCCATGATGCTGTAGATATATGTTCGTCTAAGATAAGTGTGCCATGGCTGGGTGTCTAATGAATATGGCCTCATTTACAATAAGAAGGACTTAGACCTGGCTATGACCCAGAGTTTTTATTCCAAAGAAACGCTGACATTTCGGAAAACCCGTGTCTCTCTCAGAATGAATAGCTGAAATTTTTATATTTTCCAAGCCAAAAAAAGTTGCTCTGAAAAATGTGTACTGTATTAAAACATTAAATAACGGTTAGGTGCCAATTTAAGAAAAATATATAAACACAGAACATGAAAAGTCATATTTTAATATAAACATTGAACTGAAATTAACAGAAATGTTTTGATGCTGGTGAAATGAGATCTCATAACTTCTTCTTACCAATGTTTTTTACCACAGCTGATCTATTCCCATGAAAATGTTTTGATTTTAATGAAACTGTATGTTTTCCACTGAATAATTATTCTGTAAAAAAAGGAAAACAAATTGCACCATGTAAGAGGACCCCAGACTTGTCCCGCTGCAGAGGGAGTTATCACAGTTGATCTAAATGAACTCTTGGCAAAAACTCCCGTGTTTGCTTGTGGAGGTTCAGGCAGAGCAAGAAAGATGCTATAATGTTTTAACAAATATTAAACTGTACTTTTAGGGTCAATATTGCCCTCCTCACTTTTTTTTTCATTGCAACCAAGTAAAACGTCATAAATTATGGCTCAATTTGCCTATCTAAAAAATGGGAATACTGCTGTTGATTCGCCTTTCTTGAGATCTCTGCTTAGGTAAAGCACTCATAAGCACCAATTAATCTTATTACCCAATTCCTGTGTGTAAACACATGCTGATGTGAAGAAATGGGCACCCGCACAGTTGTGCAGGCACCAAATTAAAAAAAGAAAAAAAGGAATGTTTTGGGCCCATATTGTAGTTTCATGGTTTCTGGGGCAGAGCTGAAGCTTGCAAAACTGTTTTATTTCCTTCCTTGGAGAATCCGGGATGTGACAACCAACAAACAACCCTGATGACAAAATGTGAGTGTTGTGAGAAGAAAAGGATGTTGATTGGGTAAATACAGTGTATAACTCTGGCAAAGCAGTGCGTGCACGCACACACACTGTGAGTCTGAGTGCGAGCAGAGTGGACTTGAGAAACATATTACGCATTCAGGCAACTTCAATGTGCCACTAATAAAATTAAGTGTTGGAACATAAATGTTTTAATTTTAGTGCGAATGCTCCAAGCAATATCCCCTCCTGCACCCTTCTTTCCCACCCCCAGCCTAGACTAATCCATTTAGAGACAAATTTACATTTTATTTCTCCAAACCCTATTAGCATTAATATAAAGGTCAGCACTGAAAAGGCAGCTTCAGAAGCTAATGTGCCAGTGTGCTGTGCTCTGTGACCAGATGAGGGCACGTGGGTCTCTCACCCACTGAGTCTGACAAGAATTTATAATTTAAGAGGGTGGTTCTCCTCTCCAGACATCCCCATAGCTCATGGAGATGATCAGGCCACCCTCTGGAAACCAACGGGGACTTGGTTTCTTGTTATCAGAAGGAGCAGAGGTGAAGAAATGGCTCTGTGAAAAGCCCCTGATGCTGTGGAAAAGCTATTGACAATATTTAAGGTCTTTTGGGGAGCACAGCACAACAGTGTTGTACTTCGCATGTTTCTTATTGTAGACTTTATTAACAGGTTAGGGGAACACAAGCAGGAGCCTGGGAGATTAAGCACCTCTTGGTCCATCAGTGGCTTCTGGTGGAGTCCAAAATCTACATCAGGGGTATCTCCACTGCTGAGTGATGATTTCAGAGCCCTGAAGAGAAAATTATTCTAGTTTCAGAAGTGCAAGATGTTTGTATGAGAACTGTATGAGCTAGATGGGGTTTGTGGTTTGGTTCTAACTGACAGCCCTGCCCTGGGAAAAAGCTTAATAACCCCAAGTAATCCCATTGAATGTACTGGGCCTTCTTATGTGTATAAAATTACTTATGTGCTAATTTTTCAGAGGATCAGAGCCAAGGATCTTGACCATGCATACTGGACATCTAATTGACTCATGACTTTGTGTCTAAATCATGTGAATTTCATCTCGAGTTTCAAACAGATGTTTGATCTGAAATCCTACGTCTTAAAAAGGAATGAAGTCAGCTTTGTCTCCTGGATCAAGATCCTGTGAAATTCCTATTTTTGTATAATCACAAAGCAGACGCTGGGGTAACGCTGAGCGCTCCAAATTAATGTCATTCCTCCAGGCAAACTGCATCATGCATTACATTGATTTTTTTCCCTTTTATACTTTGCGGGGTCTTCCTTCTTCTACTGTACTAGTTACTACTAACCCAACACTAAAAAGCCAAAGATTTCTTTGAAAAAAGCCCTAAAATAATAAATCTCAAGCCCTGAAGAAGCTCTTGGGCCACTCTAGGCTGAGCTGTCTAATTCAGGAATAAACTGATAGAGCAGGTGGACATGCCAAATGTCATTAAATTTGCCAGAGCCCAGCCCTGAGGAACACAAAGGTGAGAAGTATATTCCACGACAAATGACCCCTGACTGGGAGCTCCCTGCTACCAGTCCCCCTTGCTTTTAAATTAAACCAGTAAGCCTACTTGAGTGTCTAGCTTGAGTGTTTCATTTGATTCCACTCCAGGGGCAACGCAGCCTCTCAATTAAGCTTTTCACGTTTCACATGTGAAACCACAGCGTGGAGGCTCCTGGAGCTCACATGGAGAAATGAGGCAGGAGACCTGAGCTTGATTGTTGCCCCTGCTACATGTCATGGTCAAATTGTTTCACCTTGTGTCTCAGTTTCCTTCTCTTACAAGTGAGCATGCCTGAAAAGCACTTTTAAAAACTCCATAAGGAAATAAGGTTTTTTTGTTTGTACATTCTGGCAGTGTTTCTGTATCTTCTTGCGTTCTTGGAGTTGTGTTAGTGATCTTCATTCAACTCTCTTTTCAATGTACGCAGAAATCCATAAATAAAGAATCAGTAGGAAAGTCCAGATGTGTCTCTGTAGGTGAGGCCTGAAGGAATGCCATAGTTTTCATACCATCACATAGGCAGACATGTGGAAGATTAGGGACTGCTGAATGCAGCGCTGGGGATCAGCACAAAGTTATTTGCAGTTGTTTCTGTAATCGTGTTGCTCAGGGAGAAAATTCACAGTATGTCTTGCTGCCTGCCCCCCTCCCAGACATGCACCCTGCCACCTGTGTGCAGTGCTGGGTGGTGTTAATGCCCTGTGCCTGCTAGAAGCCATATAAATTAATTGACTGGCTAAACACCTGCTCCGTGTTTGTCTGTTTGTTCCTTTTTTTTTTTGCTTACAGTTCTCTTTTTAACTAGATGAGTTTTCTTTCTCTTCTCTTCTCTTCTCTTCTCTTCTCTTCTCTTCTCTTCTCTTCTCTTCTCTTCTCTTCTCTTCTCTTCTCTTCTCTCCTCTCCTCTCCTCTCCTCTCCTCTCCTCTCCTCTCTCTTCTCTTGTCCATTCAGGACTTTTTGAAAAGGACATCAATAGATTTAATACATAGCAGATCTAAAGCTTGACATGTGTGTTTGAACTTAACATGAGTTGGGATGGAAAAATCAGGTTCTCTACTCCACGCATTCAAATTAATTAACATAAAGATCTAGGTTTCAGGCTACAGAAGTGGACCTTTAGTAGTATGCATTTAATCCCATAGTCTCCAAGAAGGAAAGGCTCTGTCCTCCTTTGTCTCTCTTCCATGGCCAAGTATATGATTTCCTTTCTTCTCATTTTTGAAGGAGAAAAAATTGATAGTGATTGATTGATTGATAGGAGTGACATTCACCTGACCTCCCTCTGCATACAAGGCTGGATGGGTGATCCTGCTCCTCTGCCTGTCTGCTTTTTGTGATTCTGAGTCTCTCAGTAAATTTCAGCCAGATTTAAAAAAGCAAACTATTCATGCAAGTTTGGTGAAAGCAGCTGGGCAGAGATGAGAAGCACTAATAAACCTCCCATTGAGGGAAAGACCATCACTTGTGGTCATTTCTCATCTACCAGACGATCCCCATCAGAGAACCACTGCCAATGCTATACTTATTATACTCATTATACTTCAATTGGTATTTCCAGCTTCTTGGACACCAGAGACGCCAGAAAAAGCTGACTCCAACCAAAGAGCCTCATATTCTCAGCACATGAAGGGGTGCAACTCCATGAACTTCAATGGTCAGAGTCCTTATTGGTTCATGTTGTCATTAATAAGACAATCAGATCTTATGGGTAGGTGTGTCTCCTTACTGTACATAATCATGTAGTGAAGGTTGAGGGACTTTATTATTTTAAGTCTTGTATCTCAAAACTTTGCTGCTGTGCCTGTTAGAGCTGAATCAGAAGTTCACATTAGTGATGGATAAATCTCATAAAGCATCAGGTAGGAGTGCTTGATTTGATTAGGGAGACAAGACTTTTGATGCTGAACAAACATGATCAGAATTTCCTTAATTTTTAAAATGTTTTAAAATTTTGGACAGAAAGTCTCAAGAAATATGGATTTTCTTTGGAAATCCCAGGTAGTAGTTCTTTCCCTTTGGGCAGGCCACAGGAAAGCAGTCGTCTTATGGATATTTTTGTTTCTTGTTTTGCCTAACGTTAATTGAGCCCAAGTCCCCAGTAGCGAGGTACCTGACTGTTGGTTTTATTGACTGTGTCTGTGCAGTCTGGGCCAAGTCTTCTGATCATGTAGATCTGTTCAGTTCTACAGAAGCCAACGGAGCCACAATAAACATGGAAACTCTGGGCTGTGAATGTGTCCCCTAATGCTCACTACAGCTCTCAAAGTCTGGTCCCGCTTCACTAAGTGCAAAACTAGGAACGAGCATTTTTTAAGCACCAGTTTATTAGCTAGCTGTTAAAATCCTGTTTGGGAATTTGGAAGGGAGATCCATGGGCTCCTAAAGTCAGGACATTGGGACGTGTCCTGAAGACTTCTTTCTCACAGAGTTTTGGGTTGCTTTTGACTATAATTGAAGCACATAGAAGTGGCTTTATATCTAATTTAGATCAGATGGGGAGGGAGGTAGGGGCAGTCCTCATCAGTTAATTCCAGACAAGGTGATTTTCGATTCACTAAACCCAAACATATATATTTTTGTTTAATAGTGACCTCCCCTTTGTAAACATGTGTACAGGAGACTGTGGGTCCCCATGATGACATCCGATCAGGGATAATGTGGCACTAGAGAAATAAAGAAAACCAGACACGCAGCAGTGAGGAAGACATAAAATTAAAACTCCTTAAAGAAATCTCTCACTTCCTATTTGCTAAATCACTCCTTCTGTAAATGTCTTTGCTGCTGGTGCTACCATGTATAATGTGATCAGTTGTATCATTCTCTAGTGTTCCCCCAACTGACTGGTTGAAGATGATGCTGGGCTGGAGAGAAAGAGGGTGGGTTGTGGAGCGAGGGGGTTGGGAGGAGGAAACTGTACTTGATCCTTATGGAAGTCAGTTAAAATTAATTGGAAAAAGCTTTTAAAGACCTAAGATGAAGACCAAATGTATCTCAGACCTGCGGCCTCATCCCCGACACTGAATGCGAAGGTCATTGCAAAGCTGTAGATTTATGCGGAAGGCTTGGGTGATGGAAAATGAGACAAAAGCATTTGGATTTTATTATTCCATTTACTCTGACCCTGGGCCATAAAGGGTTTGGAGAGCCTGTTTTATGTATTCAGCTGGTTGCCACACTGACAAGCATTTGGAGCCACTTAAATAAACCACCCCAACCCACAGCTGCAACAACACCATATCAAATACAGGTTAGAGTTGAAATGTAGAGCCAGCAGCACAGCGTCTCCAGCAGGTGCATGCAGAGTGTTTTTTAACCCCCTTGGTTTTGGAATTGTTCCCTTATTTATCTATCGGCTTTGATTTAAAGACCATTTAATCACTGGTATAGATTCCAGATTAAAGCGCACACACGTACATAGACGTGGACACATGCGCCAGCCGAGCGAGCCACTTTCTGCCACTCCTCCTCTTTCCCAATTTTTCCAGGGACTAATACAGATTTGAAAACCTCATGTTTTGCGCCAAAGCCGGGCAATTCTGTCCTGTCTGCCCCTTTCCCAGGCTGCTCAATACATGCACCAAATCTCTCTGATTCCTGGCAGGCACCACTGCTTTGGAGCAACAAGAGGCAGGAAAGTGTAATGTATCAAGAGGGGGAAGAGGGAGTAAAAATTTTAGAGAATTTTCCCCTTAGAAAGAGGGGAAAATAGAGTATGTGTTTGGACTGATGGCAGGAAAACTAGGTATCCAGGCATGCTGGGAAAAGGGAAAAGGCAGGCACTCAAGTCCACATCCACTCACTCAGAAATCAGTATGCAATCTAGTTTTTACGTTGTTTTTTTTTTTTTAATGTGTCTTGCATGTTGTGTGTGCAGCATGTTGAGATTCTCCAACAGGCTACAGGATTTGTTGCACTGACATGAAGGTGTTTAAGTAATCCACAGTCTTTCACATTTTCTAAATAATTCACTCTCACCCTGTCTGCCCCTTTTGTTCCAGTTTTCTATTAATTTTGTGTGATTGCTCATACTCTTGCTTTCAAATGGCAATATCACCAGTGTGGATGCAAGTTCTGCTGAAAACCGCTACGATTGCTCACACAAACCAAGTTGCTCATTTATTAGATTTAAGGAAAGCAATTCACCTTTAAATCGGGAGCACAACTATTCAGGGCAAAACATTTAATAGCCAAGAGAGCTTAAAAAAATGGCAAAAGAGTATGTCAAATACATTTGAGTAACAAAGCAATTGCAATCTCCTCTCAATACCCCACTAGCTGGAGAAAGAGGCTAATTTATGTGCTGTGAATTTTGCACTCAGCCCTCTTCCTAGAGGCTATTCTTTCAGAAGGGAGTCAAAACACGTGATGGCTGAGATGAAATGCTGGAAAAGATTGCACTGTACTAGTCAGTGTTTTCTAATCCTGGCTAGATAAGCAGAAGACAATGGTTTGTAGGACTTTAATTCCTAAATTCACATTTTCTAGAGTTTATTTTCCTCCTTAGCACATTTCTGTAGGGATCAAACTGAATTCTCTTAAACAACACCTCTAGTCATGTAGTATTAGGAACATTACAACAAATATTACAAAAACTAGGGTAGCCAGGACATCTTGCAGTCTTTTAATTTATTCTTATTTTGTGTTATTCGTATTTAATTTTAAGTGTCAGGCTTTGCCTAATCTACATAATTATCTAGAATAAAATAGGAATAGATAGTATTTAGCAAAATTCAAGGCCTCTTTTCAAATTAAGCATCTCTCATGAGAGTGAAAGGACAATAATATCAATTCTCACTTTCACAAAGAAAGAGAATGCAGTCAGCCCCATCTTAGCCTTGAAGATAATGTCGCACGATAGATGGTTCTCCTTTGCAGTAGATGCAAGCCCAAACTAGCAGTACCAATCTGTATGCTCTCCTGCCTTTGGAGGGGATGACAGTCTGAAGCTTTCCTTGGATAAACCAACAGGGATCCATCCTTAAGAGCCTCAAAGCTGCCCTTTCTTTTTGGGCTTGTGGTGTGGTCACGAAAGGTGAGGATGTTCTTGCATGACTCTCAGGTATCTGTACCACAGCTGTCCACACCTGAGGTGGTCACCCTCCAGTGAGCAGAAATGGGGCACTAAGTCTTATCCTGAAGTAGGCAGAGCAGATGAATCGTGCACTAGAAATGCCCTTTCTTCACCGACTGCAGTGGAGTACAGGCATGGTGAGATCAGATGTAGACATCTACCTTACAGACATGTAAAGTTACAGGAGACAAATCCCAGGCGTAGTCACCTTTATCAGCTCTTTGCCATGGCAAAGGCCTGGTGTCGCTTTTCTCTCCTGTTCTGTGCCAGGAGCAGGCAACAATTTTGTCTCTTGATTTCTGAAATGCTCTCATTTAATTAATGTCACTGGGCTAAGCTTAGAAGTATGTGAGTGAAATATAATTGTGTGGGCTAGAAAGAGAGTCGAAGGAGATGAACTGAAGGTCTATCCTGGCTTCAGACAAAAAGAAACTGAACCTGAGCCAAATGTTGTGCAGAGCTGTTATCCGTAACATAATCTGAGTGAACTCTTGATCCAAACCATTCAGGGCAGCCCAAAACCCAGGGCTCAGCTTTTTATTCAGTAATAATTGATGTACTCTCAATATTCAGTATTGGAGCAAACTAATTTGCAGGCCTAATCTTCCTACATCTGGAAATGAATTAAAAACAATTGCTATTTACTTATACATGATAATTAATCTTACTGCATTAGGAGGACCTGATACCTTAAGTGCTTCACTGGGGAGATTCCCATGTGTTTTACAGACATTTAACACTAGAACTGGGTGGAGACTAGAGGTTTTTTTCCATGTTAAAATTTTCCAAATGTTTGTTGCAAAATCATCTGATAAAAGAAAATCTGTAATCTGGAGGAAAAACCACGCTAAACTGAATCATGGCTGGATTTGACGTGTTCTCAGAGAGATGCTGAAACCTTTCTATTTAAAGCAAATAGCTTCTGCATAAAAACATGCAAATCCAGTCTTCAATTAGATAATGTTGTCCACATTTATGTAATGCTAGCAATAGTTGGGACAACTTACTGAGACTAATAACCTACATAATCAGACCTGTGATACCAGCTGCTAGAGAAAGAGAACTGGGAAAGCTTCCCTTTTTCTTTGGTTGTTAAGACTTGAAATCTTCCATAAGACACTCACGTGGTCCAAAGTAAAGAATGAAGTGATAACCAAATGTGGGTGGTTTCCAGCATCTAGAATTGGTTCCTTTCTGTCTCGCCTCATCCCCTTTTGGCTACACTGATGGGAAAAGTGCTAGTACTTAACAAAACAGGCAATCCCGTACTGTGTGCCTTTGTCCAAATATTGCAGAGTTTAACTGTGTTGTCCATAATAGTCCCAGAAGCAGGTGAGAAAGATGGGAGGAATGAGCTGAGTCCAGCAATTGCCATATCGTTGTGTGGAAAACTGGGGTAATTTGGCTCATAGACACTGCTGCTTGTCCAGTCTTACAGGAGTCGTAACACAAGCCAGCATAAGACCCAAGTATTGGCCTGTTTAATAAAAAAACCCACACCAACGAACCATAAAAACCACATGTAAAGTGATTCCTGCT